>NW_026042480.1:137500-210000 GCF_023856365.1 Brienomyrus brachyistius
AACTGCTCTTTATATAGTGGGGAGGCCCCGCCCCTTAAACAGACACTGCTGTTAAACTGTGCTTTTATTAAGCTTTTTTTTTAAAAAAAAAAAATCCAAATTTAGGCCTTAAATTATGCCAAAATATTGTTGCAGGAATTTTAGGTGATCAGTATTTTTTTAAATTTTTGTTTTTCCTTTATTAGGATTTAAAAGATGCCAATTATGTAGGATGTTTATTTTTAAATTTATTTGAACAAAATTCAAATTTTGCAGCTAGGTGATGCTGATCAGAGCACTGGGGACCTGGCGGACCCATCCACCGGTGTCCACCCGTATGCAACACCCGCACCAGGAAGGCTGCCTCCCAAAGCCTGGGGGGCAAGGCGGAAACCTCATAACAACGTGGGCGGCACGGGCCGGTTAGGTTTAGGGTTGGGGGTCAGGGTTAGGGTATAGGGTCAAGTTTAGGGTTAAGGAAGGGGGGTGGTTTAGGTTTAGGGAAGGGGGGGGTGGTTTAGGTTTAGGGAAGGGGGGGTGGTTTAGGGTTAGGGAAGGGGGGTGGTTTAGGGTTAGGGAGGGGGGGGGGGGGGGGGTTTTAGGGTTAGGGAGTTGACCCCGGAAATGCACTGGCCTGCCACACGTCATCCAGTAACCACCTGTCCCAATCCCCTGCTACGGAAACGCCACCCACCCAGGGTCAGGGTGCCCAAGACGAACACCATGTGCCCCTATCCCCGTCCCTGGCATACTTGCCACAAATAGTGTACGTCCGCCGTACCTATAATTATTTTTGGCCTTTTGCGTCCAGTGGACCTCAAATTATTTTACTTTGGGGCTTTTTTTTAATTTATAGATGCCATAGAGGCTTTAAATGAGGCTTATGGCCTTTTGAACCTTATCAGGCTTCTACGCGTTTCGGGCTGCCTTGCCCTCATCAGGAAACCGGCTAAAGAAATATTAGTAATTAAAAGGACGTCTTCTAGGTCTTGTCCTTTATCCAAAATTTTATATTTTTATTTAAATTTTAGGGAATACAAAGCAACTACTCCAGGAAGGCTGGGAAGACAATAGAGTGAGAGGGTAAAATTATGCTTTGCCTGCACGGTAAGTAAAATCACTAATGTCCTTTTAAATTTCCTATGTTCAGGAGGGGACTTTTGCCCATATCTCGTGACAGGAGCGTCTTACCATGACTCTGAAGTACAATCCAGCACCATCTGAAGGTACCTTGTAGGGTCCCTGTAGATCTATTAAGGACCACGAAGTAGCGACTCTGGGAAGGCTGGGGAGGCCAATACGCCAGAAGGTAAGGTTTTGCTTTCCCTGCACGGTAAGTAAAATCACTAATGCCCTTTTAAATATCCTATGTTCAGGAGGGGACCTTTGCCCATACATCGTGACAGGAGCGTCTTACCATGGCCCTGAAGCACAAACCAGTACATCCAGAGGTACCTCATAGGGTCCCTGTCTGTCAACTGCAACAAGATTGAGCAACTGCTCTTTATATAGTGGGGAGGCCCCGCCCCTTAAACAGACACTGCTGTTAAACTGTGCTTTTATTAAGCTTTTTTTTAAAAAAAAAATCCAAATTTAGGCCTTAAATTATGCCAAAATATTGTTGCAGGAATTTTAGGTGATCAGTATTTTTTTAAATTTTTGTTTTTCCTTTATTAGGATTTAAAAGATGCCAATTATGTAGGATGTTTATTTTTAAATTTATTTGAACAAAATTCAAATTTTGCAGCTAGGTGATGCTGATCAGAGCACTGGGGACCTGGCGGACCCATCCACCGGTGTCCACCCGTATGCAACACCCGCACCAGGAAGGCTGCCTCCCAAAGCCTGGGGGGCAAGGCGGAAACCTCATAACAACGTGGGCGGCACGGGCCGGTTAGGTTTAGGGTTGGGGGTCAGGGTTAGGGTATAGGGTCAAGTTTAGGGTTAAGGAAGGGGGGTGGTTTAGGTTTAGGGAAGGGGGGGGGTGGTTTAGGTTTAGGGAAGGGGGGGTGGTTTAGGGTTAGGGAAGGGGGGTGGTTTAGGGTTAGGGAGGGGGGGGGGGGGGGGTTTTAGGGTTAGGGAGTTGACCCCGGAAATGCACTGGCCTGCCACACGTCATCCAGTAACCACCTGTCCCAATCCCCTGCTACGGAAACGCCACCCACCCAGGGTCAGGGTGCCCAAGACGAACACCATGTGCCCCTATCCCCGTCCCTGGCATACTTGCCACAAATAGTGTACGTCCGCCGTACCTATAATTATTTTTGGCCTTTTGCGTCCAGTGGACCTCAAATTATTTTACTTTGGGGCTTTTTTTTTAATTTATAGATGCCATAGAGGCTTTAAATGAGGCTTATGGCCTTTTGAACCTTATCAGGCTTCTACGCGTTTCGGGCTGCCTTGCCCTCATCAGGAAACCGGCTAAAGAAATATTAGTAATTAAAAGGACGTCTTCTAGGTCTTGTCCTTTATCCAAAATTTTATATTTTTATTTAAATTTTAGGGAATACAAAGCAACTACTCCAGGAAGGCTGGGAAGACAATAGAGTGAGAGGGTAAAATTATGCTTTGCCTGCACGGTAAGTAAAATCACTAATGTCCTTTTAAATTTCCTATGTTCAGGAGGGGACTTTTGCCCATATCTCGTGACAGGAGCGTCTTACCATGACTCTGAAGTACAATCCAGCACCATCTGAAGGTACCTTGTAGGGTCCCTGTAGATCTATTAAGGACCACGAAGTAGCGACTCTGGGAAGGCTGGGGAGGCCAATACGCCAGAAGGTAAGGTTTTGCTTTCCCTGCACGGTAAGTAAAATCACTAATGCCCTTTTAAATATCCTATGTTCAGGAGGGGACCTTTGCCCATACATCGTGACAGGAGCGTCTTACCATGGCCCTGAAGCACAAACCAGTACATCCAGAGGTACCTCATAGGGTCCCTGTCTGTCAACTGCAACAAGATTGAGCAACTGCTCTTTATATAGTGGGGAGGCCCCGCCCCTTAAACAGACACTGCTGTTAAACTGTGCTTTTATTAAGCTTTTTTTTAAAAAAAAAATCCAAATTTAGGCCTTAAATTATGCCAAAATATTGTTGCAGGAATTTTAGGTGATCAGTATTTTTTTAAATTTTTGTTTTTCCTTTATTAGGATTTAAAAGATGCCAATTATGTAGGATGTTTATTTTTAAATTTATTTGAACAAAATTCAAATTTTGCAGCTAGGTGATGCTGATCAGAGCACTGGGGACCTGGCGGACCCATCCACCGGTGTCCACCCGTATGCAACACCCGCACCAGGAAGGCTGCCTCCCAAAGCCTGGGGGGCAAGGCGGAAACCTCATAACAACGTGGGCGGCACGGGCCGGTTAGGTTTAGGGTTGGGGGTCAGGGTTAGGGTATAGGGTCAAGTTTAGGGTTAAGGAAGGGGGGTGGTTTAGGTTTAGGGAAGGGGGGGGTGGTTTAGGTTTAGGGAAGGGGGGGGTGGTTTAGGGTTAGGGAAGGGGGGTGGTTTAGGGTTAGGGAGGGGGGGGGGGGGGGGGTTTTAGGGTTAGGGAGTTGACCCCGGAAATGCACTGGCCTGCCACACGTCATCCAGTAACCACCTGTCCCAATCCCCTGCTACGGAAACGCCGCCACCCACCCAGGGTCAGGGTGCCCAAGACGAACACCATGTGCCCCTATCCCCGTCCCTGGCATACTTGCCACAAATAGTGTACGTCCGCCGTACCTATAATTATTTTTGGCCTTTTGCGTCCAGTGGACCTCAAATTATTTTACTTTGGGGCTTTTTTTAATTTATAGATGCCATAGAGGCTTTAAATGAGGCTTATGGCCTTTTGAACCTTATCAGGCTTCTACGCGTTTCGGGCTGCCTTGCCCTCATCAGGAAACCGGCTAAAGAAATATTAGTAATTAAAAGGACGTCTTCTAGGTCTTGTCCTTTATCCAAAATTTTATATTTTTATTTAAATTTTAGGGAATACAAAGCAACTACTCCAGGAAGGCTGGGAAGACAATAGAGTGAGAGGGTAAAATTATGCTTTGCCTGCACGGTAAGTAAAATCACTAATGTCCTTTTAAATTTCCTATGTTCAGGAGGGGACTTTTGCCCATATCTCGTGACAGGAGCGTCTTACCATGACTCTGAAGTACAATCCAGCACCATCTGAAGGTACCTTGTAGGGTCCCTGTAGATCTATTAAGGACCACGAAGTAGCGACTCTGGGAAGGCTGGGGAGGCCAATACGCCAGAAGGTAAGGTTTTGCTTTCCCTGCACGGTAAGTAAAATCACTAATGCCCTTTTAAATATCCTATGTTCAGGAGGGGACCTTTGCCCATACATCGTGACAGGAGCGTCTTACCATGGCCCTGAAGCACAAACCAGTACATCCAGAGGTACCTCATAGGGTCCCTGTCTGTCAACTGCAACAAGATTGAGCAACTGCTCTTTATATAGTGGGGAGGCCCCGCCCCTTAAACAGACACTGCTGTTAAACTGTGCTTTTATTAAGCTTTTTTTTAAAAAAAAATCCAAATTTAGGCCTTAAATTATGCCAAAATATTGTTGCAGGAATTTTAGGTGATCAGTATTTTTTTAAATTTTTGTTTTTCCTTTATTAGGATTTAAAAGATGCCAATTATGTAGGATGTTTATTTTTAAATTTATTTGAACAAAATTCAAATTTTGCAGCTAGGTGATGCTGATCAGAGCACTGGGGACCTGGCGGACCCATCCACCGGTGTCCACCCGTATGCAACACCCGCACCAGGAAGGCTGCCTCCCAAAGCCTGGGGGGCAAGGCGGAAACCTCATAACAACGTGGGCGGCACGGGCCGGTTAGGTTTAGGGTTGGGGGTCAGGGTTAGGGTATAGGGTCAAGTTTAGGGTTAAGGAAGGGGGGTGGTTTAGGTTTAGGGAAGGGGGGGGTGGTTTAGGTTTAGGGAAGGGGGGGTGGTTTAGGGTTAGGGAAGGGGGGTGGTTTAGGGTTAGGGAGGGGGGGGGGGGGGGGTTTTAGGGTTAGGGAGTTGACCCCGGAAATGCACTGGCCTGCCACACGTCATCCAGTAACCACCTGTCCCAATCCCCTGCTACGGAAACGCCACCCACCCAGGGTCAGGGTGCCCAAGACGAACACCATGTGCCCCTATCCCCGTCCCTGGCATACTTGCCACAAATAGTGTACGTCCGCCGTACCTATAATTATTTTTGGCCTTTTGCGTCCAGTGGACCTCAAATTATTTTACTTTGGGGCTTTTTTTTAATTTATAGATGCCATAGAGGCTTTAAATGAGGCTTATGGCCTTTTGAACCTTATCAGGCTTCTACGCGTTTCGGGCTGCCTTGCCCTCATCAGGAAACCGGCTAAAGAAATATTAGTAATTAAAAGGACGTCTTCTAGGTCTTGTCCTTTATCCAAAATTTTATATTTTTATTTAAATTTTAGGGAATACAAAGCAACTACTCCAGGAAGGCTGGGAAGACAATAGAGTGAGAGGGTAAAATTATGCTTTGCCTGCACGGTAAGTAAAATCACTAATGTCCTTTTAAATTTCCTATGTTCAGGAGGGGACTTTTGCCCATATCTCGTGACAGGAGCGTCTTACCATGACTCTGAAGTACAATCCAGCACCATCTGAAGGTACCTTGTAGGGTCCCTGTAGATCTATTAAGGACCACGAAGTAGCGACTCTGGGAAGGCTGGGGAGGCCAATACGCCAGAAGGTAAGGTTTTGCTTTCCCTGCACGGTAAGTAAAATCACTAATGCCCTTTTAAATATCCTATGTTCAGGAGGGGACCTTTGCCCATACATCGTGACAGGAGCGTCTTACCATGGCCCTGAAGCACAAACCAGTACATCCAGAGGTACCTCATAGGGTCCCTGTCTGTCAACTGCAACAAGATTGAGCAACTGCTCTTTATATAGTGGGGAGGCCCCGCCCCTTAAACAGACACTGCTGTTAAACTGTGCTTTTATTAAGCTTTTTTTTAAAAAAAATCCAAATTTAGGCCTTAAATTATGCCAAAATATTGTTGCAGGAATTTTAGGTGATCAGTATTTTTTTAAATTTTTGTTTTTCCTTTATTAGGATTTAAAAGATGCCAATTATGTAGGATGTTTATTTTTAAATTTATTTGAACAAAATTCAAATTTTGCAGCTAGGTGATGCTGATCAGAGCACTGGGGACCTGGCGGACCCATCCACCGGTGTCCACCCGTATGCAACACCCGCACCAGGAAGGCTGCCTCCCAAAGCCTGGGGGGCAAGGCGGAAACCTCATAACAACGTGGGCGGCACGGGCCGGTTAGGTTTAGGGTTGGGGGTCAGGGTTAGGGTATAGGGTCAAGTTTAGGGTTAAGGAAGGGGGGTGGTTTAGGTTTAGGGAAGGGGGGGGTGGTTTAGGTTTAGGGAAGGGGGGGTGGTTTAGGGTTAGGGAAGGGGGGGTGGTTTAGGGTTAGGGAGGGGGGGGGGGGGGGGGTTTTAGGGTTAGGGAGTTGACCCCGGAAATGCACTGGCCTGCCACACGTCATCCAGTAACCACCTGTCCCAATCCCCTGCTACGGAAACGCCACCCACCCAGGGTCAGGGTGCCCAAGACGAACACCATGTGCCCCTATCCCCGTCCCTGGCATACTTGCCACAAATAGTGTACGTCCGCCGTACCTATAATTATTTTTGGCCTTTTGCGTCCAGTGGACCTCAAATTATTTTACTTTGGGGCTTTTTTTTAATTTATAGATGCCATAGAGGCTTTAAATGAGGCTTATGGCCTTTTGAACCTTATCAGGCTTCTACGCGTTTCGGGCTGCCTTGCCCTCATCAGGAAACCGGCTAAAGAAATATTAGTAATTAAAAGGACGTCTTCTAGGTCTTGTCCTTTATCCAAAATTTTATATTTTTATTTAAATTTTAGGGAATACAAAGCAACTACTCCAGGAAGGCTGGGAAGACAATAGAGTGAGAGGGTAAAATTATGCTTTGCCTGCACGGTAAGTAAAATCACTAATGTCCTTTTAAATTTCCTATGTTCAGGAGGGGACTTTTGCCCATATCTCGTGACAGGAGCGTCTTACCATGACTCTGAAGTACAATCCAGCACCATCTGAAGGTACCTTGTAGGGTCCCTGTAGATCTATTAAGGACCACGAAGTAGCGACTCTGGGAAGGCTGGGGAGGCCAATACGCCAGAAGGTAAGGTTTTGCTTTCCCTGCACGGTAAGTAAAATCACTAATGCCCTTTTAAATATCCTATGTTCAGGAGGGGACCTTTGCCCATACATCGTGACAGGAGCGTCTTACCATGGCCCTGAAGCACAAACCAGTACATCCAGAGGTACCTCATAGGGTCCCTGTCTGTCAACTGCAACAAGATTGAGCAACTGCTCTTTATATAGTGGGGAGGCCCCGCCCCTTAAACAGACACTGCTGTTAAACTGTGCTTTTATTAAGCTTTTTTTAAAAAAAAATCCAAATTTAGGCCTTAAATTATGCCAAAATATTGTTGCAGGAATTTTAGGTGATCAGTATTTTTTTAAATTTTTGTTTTTCCTTTATTAGGATTTAAAAGATGCCAATTATGTAGGATGTTTATTTTTAAATTTATTTGAACAAAATTCAAATTTTGCAGCTAGGTGATGCTGATCAGAGCACTGGGGACCTGGCGGACCCATCCACCGGTGTCCACCCGTATGCAACACCCGCACCAGGAAGGCTGCCTCCCAAAGCCTGGGGGGCAAGGCGGAAACCTCATAACAACGTGGGCGGCACGGGCCGGTTAGGTTTAGGGTTGGGGGTCAGGGTTAGGGTATAGGGTCAAGTTTAGGGTTAAGGAAGGGGGGTGGTTTAGGTTTAGGGAAGGGGGGGGTGGTTTAGGTTTAGGGAAGGGGGGGTGGTTTAGGGTTAGGGAAGGGGGGTGGTTTAGGGTTAGGGAGGGGGGGGGGGGGGGGTTTTAGGGTTAGGGAGTTGACCCCGGAAATGCACTGGCCTGCCACACGTCATCCAGTAACCACCTGTCCCAATCCCCTGCTACGGAAACGCCACCCACCCAGGGTCAGGGTGCCCAAGACGAACACCATGTGCCCCTATCCCCGTCCCTGGCATACTTGCCACAAATAGTGTACGTCCGCCGTACCTATAATTATTTTTGGCCTTTTGCGTCCAGTGGACCTCAAATTATTTTACTTTGGGGCTTTTTTTTAATTTATAGATGCCATAGAGGCTTTAAATGAGGCTTATGGCCTTTTGAACCTTATCAGGCTTCTACGCGTTTCGGGCTGCCTTGCCCTCATCAGGAAACCGGCTAAAGAAATATTAGTAATTAAAAGGACGTCTTCTAGGTCTTGTCCTTTATCCAAAATTTTATATTTTTATTTAAATTTTAGGGAATACAAAGCAACTACTCCAGGAAGGCTGGGAAGACAATAGAGTGAGAGGGTAAAATTATGCTTTGCCTGCACGGTAAGTAAAATCACTAATGTCCTTTTAAATTTCCTATGTTCAGGAGGGGACTTTTGCCCATATCTCGTGACAGGAGCGTCTTACCATGACTCTGAAGTACAATCCAGCACCATCTGAAGGTACCTTGTAGGGTCCCTGTAGATCTATTAAGGACCACGAAGTAGCGACTCTGGGAAGGCTGGGGAGGCCAATACGCCAGAAGGTAAGGTTTTGCTTTCCCTGCACGGTAAGTAAAATCACTAATGCCCTTTTAAATATCCTATGTTCAGGAGGGGACCTTTGCCCATACATCGTGACAGGAGCGTCTTACCATGGCCCTGAAGCACAAACCAGTACATCCAGAGGTACCTCATAGGGTCCCTGTCTGTCAACTGCAACAAGATTGAGCAACTGCTCTTTATATAGTGGGGAGGCCCCGCCCCTTAAACAGACACTGCTGTTAAACTGTGCTTTTATTAAGCTTTTTTTTAAAAAAAATCCAAATTTAGGCCTTAAATTATGCCAAAATATTGTTGCAGGAATTTTAGGTGATCAGTATTTTTTTAAATTTTTGTTTTTCCTTTATTAGGATTTAAAAGATGCCAATTATGTAGGATGTTTATTTTTAAATTTATTTGAACAAAATTCAAATTTTGCAGCTAGGTGATGCTGATCAGAGCACTGGGGACCTGGCGGACCCATCCACCGGTGTCCACCCGTATGCAACACCCGCACCAGGAAGGCTGCCTCCCAAAGCCTGGGGGGCAAGGCGGAAACCTCATAACAACGTGGGCGGCACGGGCCGGTTAGGTTTAGGGTTGGGGGTCAGGGTTAGGGTATAGGGTCAAGTTTAGGGTTAAGGAAGGGGGGTGGTTTAGGTTTAGGGAAGGGGGGGGTGGTTTAGGTTTAGGGAAGGGGGGGTGGTTTAGGGTTAGGGAAGGGGGGTGGTTTAGGGTTAGGGAGGGGGGGGGGGGGGGGTTTTAGGGTTAGGGAGTTGACCCCGGAAATGCACTGGCCTGCCACACGTCATCCAGTAACCACCTGTCCCAATCCCCTGCTACGGAAACGCCACCCACCCAGGGTCAGGGTGCCCAAGACGAACACCATGTGCCCCTATCCCCGTCCCTGGCATACTTGCCACAAATAGTGTACGTCCGCCGTACCTATAATTATTTTTGGCCTTTTGCGTCCAGTGGACCTCAAATTATTTTACTTTGGGGCTTTTTTTTAATTTATAGATGCCATAGAGGCTTTAAATGAGGCTTATGGCCTTTTGAACCTTATCAGGCTTCTACGCGTTTCGGGCTGCCTTGCCCTCATCAGGAAACCGGCTAAAGAAATATTAGTAATTAAAAGGACGTCTTCTAGGTCTTGTCCTTTATCCAAAATTTTATATTTTTATTTAAATTTTAGGGAATACAAAGCAACCTACTCCAGGAAGGCTGGGAAGACAATAGAGTGAGAGGGTAAAATTATGCTTTGCCTGCACGGTAAGTAAAATCACTAATGTCCTTTTAAATTTCCTATGTTCAGGAGGGGACTTTTGCCCATATCTCGTGACAGGAGCGTCTTACCATGACTCTGAAGTACAATCCAGCACCATCTGAAGGTACCTTGTAGGGTCCCTGTAGATCTATTAAGGACCACGAAGTAGCGACTCTGGGAAGGCTGGGGAGGCCAATACGCCAGAAGGTAAGGTTTTGCTTTCCCTGCACGGTAAGTAAAATCACTAATGCCCTTTTAAATATCCTATGTTCAGGAGGGGACCTTTGCCCATACATCGTGACAGGAGCGTCTTACCATGGCCCTGAAGCACAAACCAGTACATCCAGAGGTACCTCATAGGGTCCCTGTCTGTCAACTGCAACAAGATTGAGCAACTGCTCTTTATATAGTGGGGAGGCCCCGCCCCTTAAACAGACACTGCTGTTAAACTGTGCTTTTATTAAGCTTTTTTTAAAAAAATCCAAATTTAGGCCTTAAATTATGCCAAAATATTGTTGCAGGAATTTTAGGTGATCAGTATTTTTTTAAAATTTTTGTTTTTCCTTTATTAGGATTTAAAAGATGCCAATTATGTAGGATGTTTATTTTTAAATTTATTTGAACAAAATTCAAATTTTGCAGCTAGGTGATGCTGATCAGAGCACTGGGGACCTGGCGGACCCATCCACCGGTGTCCACCCGTATGCAACACCCGCACCAGGAAGGCTGCCTCCCAAAGCCTGGGGGGCAAGGCGGAAACCTCATAACAACGTGGGCGGCACGGGCCGGTTAGGTTTAGGGTTGGGGGTCAGGGTTAGGGTATAGGGTCAAGTTTAGGGTTAAGGAAGGGGGGTGGTTTAGGTTTAGGGAAGGGGGGGGTGGTTTAGGTTTAGGGAAGGGGGGGTGGTTTAGGGTTAGGGAAGGGGGGTGGTTTAGGGTTAGGGAGGGGGGGGGGGGGGGGGTTTTAGGGTTAGGGAGTTGACCCCGGAAATGCACTGGCCTGCCACACGTCATCCAGTAACCACCTGTCCCAATCCCCTGCTACGGAAACGCCACCCACCCAGGGTCAGGGTGCCCAAGACGAACACCATGTGCCCCTATCCCCGTCCCTGGCATACTTGCCACAAATAGTGTACGTCCGCCGTACCTATAATTATTTTTGGCCTTTTGCGTCCAGTGGACCTCAAATTATTTTACTTTGGGGCTTTTTTTAATTTATAGATGCCATAGAGGCTTTAAATGAGGCTTATGGCCTTTTGAACCTTATCAGGCTTCTACGCGTTTCGGGCTGCCTTGCCCTCATCAGGAAACCGGCTAAAGAAATATTAGTAATTAAAAGGACGTCTTCTAGGTCTTGTCCTTTATCCAAAATTTTATATTTTTATTTAAATTTTAGGGAATACAAAGCAACTACTCCAGGAAGGCTGGGAAGACAATAGAGTGAGAGGGTAAAATTATGCTTTGCCTGCACGGTAAGTAAAATCACTAATGTCCTTTTAAATTTCCTATGTTCAGGAGGGGACTTTTGCCCATATCTCGTGACAGGAGCGTCTTACCATGACTCTGAAGTACAATCCAGCACCATCTGAAGGTACCTTGTAGGGTCCCTGTAGATCTATTAAGGACCACGAGAGTAGCGACTCTGGGAAGGCTGGGGAGGCCAATACGCCAGAAGGTAAGGTTTTGCTTTCCCTGCACGGTAAGTAAAATCACTAATGCCCTTTTAAATATCCTATGTTCAGGAGGGGACCTTTGCCCATACATCGTGACAGGAGCGTCTTACCATGGCCCTGAAGCACAAACCAGTACATCCAGAGGTACCTCATAGGGTCCCTGTCTGTCAACTGCAACAAGATTGAGCAACTGCTCTTTATATAGTGGGGAGGCCCCGCCCCTTAAACAGACACTGCTGTTAAACTGTGCTTTTATTAAGCTTTTTTTTAAAAAAATCCAAATTTAGGCCTTAAATTATGCCAAAATATTGTTGCAGGAATTTTAGGTGATCAGTATTTTTTTAAAATTTTTGTTTTTCCTTTATTAGGATTTAAAAGATGCCAATTATGTAGGATGTTTATTTTTAAATTTATTTGAACAAAATTCAAATTTTGCAGCTAGGTGATGCTGATCAGAGCACTGGGGACCTGGCGGACCCATCCACCGGTGTCCACCCGTATGCAACACCCGCACCAGGAAGGCTGCCTCCCAAAGCCTGGGGGGCAAGGCGGAAACCTCATAACAACGTGGGCGGCACGGGCCGGTTAGGTTTAGGGTTGGGGGTCAGGGTTAGGGTATAGGGTCAAGTTTAGGGTTAAGGAAGGGGGGTGGTTTAGGTTTAGGGAAGGGGGGGGGTGGTTTAGGTTTAGGGAAGGGGGGGTGGTTTAGGGTTAGGGAAGGGGGGTGGTTTAGGGTTAGGGAGGGGGGGGGGGGGGGGGTTTTAGGGTTAGGGAGTTGACCCCGGAAATGCACTGGCCTGCCACACGTCATCCAGTAACCACCTGTCCCAATCCCCTGCTACGGAAACGCCACCCACCCAGGGTCAGGGTGCCCAAGACGAACACCATGTGCCCCTATCCCCGTCCCTGGCATACTTGCCACAAATAGTGTACGTCCGCCGTACCTATAATTATTTTTGGCCTTTTGCGTCCAGTGGACCTCAAATTATTTTACTTTGGGGCTTTTTTTAATTTATAGATGCCATAGAGGCTTTAAATGAGGCTTATGGCCTTTTGAACCTTATCAGGCTTCTACGCGTTTCGGGCTGCCTTGCCCTCATCAGGAAACCGGCTAAAGAAATATTAGTAATTAAAAGGACGTCTTCTAGGTCTTGTCCTTTATCCAAAATTTTATATTTTTATTTAAATTTTAGGGAATACAAAGCAACTACTCCAGGAAGGCTGGGAAGACAATAGAGTGAGAGGGTAAAATTATGCTTTGCCTGCACGGTAAGTAAAATCACTAATGTCCTTTTAAATTTCCTATGTTCAGGAGGGGACTTTTGCCCATATCTCGTGACAGGAGCGTCTTACCATGACTCTGAAGTACAATCCAGCACCATCTGAAGGTACCTTGTAGGGTCCCTGTAGATCTATTAAGGACCACGAAGTAGCGACTCTGGGAAGGCTGGGGAGGCCAATACGCCAGAAGGTAAGGTTTTGCTTTCCCTGCACGGTAAGTAAAATCACTAATGCCCTTTTAAATATCCTATGTTCAGGAGGGGACCTTTGCCCATACATCGTGACAGGAGCGTCTTACCATGGCCCTGAAGCACAAACCAGTACATCCAGAGGTACCTCATAGGGTCCCTGTCTGTCAACTGCAACAAGATTGAGCAACTGCTCTTTATATAGTGGGGAGGCCCCGCCCCTTAAACAGACACTGCTGTTAAACTGTGCTTTTATTAAGCTTTTTTTAAAAAAATCCAAATTTAGGCCTTAAATTATGCCAAAATATTGTTGCAGGAATTTTAGGTGATCAGTATTTTTTTAAAATTTTTGTTTTTCCTTTATTAGGATTTAAAAGATGCCAATTATGTAGGATGTTTATTTTTAAATTTATTTGAACAAAATTCAAATTTTGCAGCTAGGTGATGCTGATCAGAGCACTGGGGACCTGGCGGACCCATCCACCGGTGTCCACCCGTATGCAACACCCGCACCAGGAAGGCTGCCTCCCAAAGCCTGGGGGGCAAGGCGGAAACCTCATAACAACGTGGGCGGCACGGGCCGGTTAGGTTTAGGGTTGGGGGTCAGGGTTAGGGTATAGGGTCAAGTTTAGGGTTAAGGAAGGGGGGTGGTTTAGGTTTAGGGAAGGGGGGGGGTGGTTTAGGTTTAGGGAAGGGGGGGTGGTTTAGGGTTAGGGAAGGGGGGTGGTTTAGGGTTAGGGAGGGGGGGGGGGGGGGGGTTTTAGGGTTAGGGAGTTGACCCCGGAAATGCACTGGCCTGCCACACGTCATCCAGTAACCACCTGTCCCAATCCCCTGCTACGGAAACGCCACCCACCCAGGGTCAGGGTGCCCAAGACGAACACCATGTGCCCCTATCCCCGTCCCTGGCATACTTGCCACAAATAGTGTACGTCCGCCGTACCTATAATTATTTTTGGCCTTTTGCGTCCAGTGGACCTCAAATTATTTTACTTTGGGGCTTTTTTTTAATTTATAGATGCCATAGAGGCTTTAAATGAGGCTTATGGCCTTTTGAACCTTATCAGGCTTCTACGCGTTTCGGGCTGCCTTGCCCTCATCAGGAAACCGGCTAAAGAAATATTAGTAATTAAAAGGACGTCTTCTAGGTCTTGTCCTTTATCCAAAATTTTATATTTTTATTTAAATTTTAGGGAATACAAAGCAACTACTCCAGGAAGGCTGGGAAGACAATAGAGTGAGAGGGTAAAATTATGCTTTGCCTGCACGGTAAGTAAAATCACTAATGTCCTTTTAAATTTCCTATGTTCAGGAGGGGACTTTTGCCCATATCTCGTGACAGGAGCGTCTTACCATGACTCTGAAGTACAATCCAGCACCATCTGAAGGTACCTTGTAGGGTCCCTGTAGATCTATTAAGGACCACGAAGTAGCGACTCTGGGAAGGCTGGGGAGGCCAATACGCCAGAAGGTAAGGTTTTGCTTTCCCTGCACGGTAAGTAAAATCACTAATGCCCTTTTAAATATCCTATGTTCAGGAGGGGACCTTTGCCCATACATCGTGACAGGAGCGTCTTACCATGGCCCTGAAGCACAAACCAGTACATCCAGAGGTACCTCATAGGGTCCCTGTCTGTCAACTGCAACAAGATTGAGCAACTGCTCTTTATATAGTGGGGAGGCCCCGCCCCTTAAACAGACACTGCTGTTAAACTGTGCTTTTATTAAGCTTTTTTTAAAAAAATCCAAATTTAGGCCTTAAATTATGCCAAAATATTGTTGCAGGAATTTTAGGTGATCAGTATTTTTTTAAAATTTTTGTTTTTCCTTTATTAGGATTTAAAAGATGCCAATTATGTAGGATGTTTATTTTTAAATTTATTTGAACAAAATTCAAATTTTGCAGCTAGGTGATGCTGATCAGAGCACTGGGGACCTGGCGGACCCATCCACCGGTGTCCACCCGTATGCAACACCCGCACCAGGAAGGCTGCCTCCCAAAGCCTGGGGGGCAAGGCGGAAACCTCATAACAACGTGGGCGGCACGGGCCGGTTAGGTTTAGGGTTGGGGGTCAGGGTTAGGGTATAGGGTCAAGTTTAGGGTTAAGGAAGGGGGGTGGTTTAGGTTTAGGGAAGGGGGGGGTGGTTTAGGTTTAGGGAAGGGGGGGTGGTTTAGGGTTAGGGAAGGGGGGTGGTTTAGGGTTAGGGAGGGGGGGGGGGGGGGGGGTTTTAGGGTTAGGGAGTTGACCCCGGAAATGCACTGGCCTGCCACACGTCATCCAGTAACCACCTGTCCCAATCCCCTGCTACGGAAACGCCACCCACCCAGGGTCAGGGTGCCCAAGACGAACACCATGTGCCCCTATCCCCGTCCCTGGCATACTTGCCACAAATAGTGTACGTCCGCCGTACCTATAATTATTTTTGGCCTTTTGCGTCCAGTGGACCTCAAATTATTTTACTTTGGGGCTTTTTTTAATTTATAGATGCCATAGAGGCTTTAAATGAGGCTTATGGCCTTTTGAACCTTATCAGGCTTCTACGCGTTTCGGGCTGCCTTGCCCTCATCAGGAAACCGGCTAAAGAAATATTAGTAATTAAAAGGACGTCTTCTAGGTCTTGTCCTTTATCCAAAATTTTATATTTTTATTTAAATTTTAGGGAATACAAAGCAACTACTCCAGGAAGGCTGGGAAGACAATAGAGTGAGAGGGTAAAATTATGCTTTGCCTGCACGGTAAGTAAAATCACTAATGTCCTTTTAAATTTCCTATGTTCAGGAGGGGACTTTTGCCCATATCTCGTGACAGGAGCGTCTTACCATGACTCTGAAGTACAATCCAGCACCATCTGAAGGTACCTTGTAGGGTCCCTGTAGATCTATTAAGGACCACGAAGTAGCGACTCTGGGAAGGCTGGGGAGGCCAATACGCCAGAAGGTAAGGTTTTGCTTTCCCTGCACGGTAAGTAAAATCACTAATGCCCTTTTAAATATCCTATGTTCAGGAGGGGACCTTTGCCCATACATCGTGACAGGAGCGTCTTACCATGGCCCTGAAGCACAAACCAGTACATCCAGAGGTACCTCATAGGGTCCCTGTCTGTCAACTGCAACAAGATTGAGCAACTGCTCTTTATATAGTGGGGAGGCCCCGCCCCTTAAACAGACACTGCTGTTAAACTGTGCTTTTATTAAGCTTTTTTTAAAAAAATCCAAATTTAGGCCTTAAATTATGCCAAAATATTGTTGCAGGAATTTTAGGTGATCAGTATTTTTTAAAATTTTTGTTTTTCCTTTATTAGGATTTAAAAGATGCCAATTATGTAGGATGTTTATTTTTAAATTTATTTGAACAAAATTCAAATTTTGCAGCTAGGTGATGCTGATCAGAGCACTGGGGACCTGGCGGACCCATCCACCGGTGTCCACCCGTATGCAACACCCGCACCAGGAAGGCTGCCTCCCAAAGCCTGGGGGGCAAGGCGGAAACCTCATAACAACGTGGGCGGCACGGGCCGGTTAGGTTTAGGGTTGGGGGTCAGGGTTAGGGTATAGGGTCAAGTTTAGGGTTAAGGAAGGGGGGTGGTTTAGGTTTAGGGAAGGGGGGGGTGGTTTAGGTTTAGGGAAGGGGGGGGTGGTTTAGGGTTAGGGAAGGGGGGTGGTTTAGGGTTAGGGAGGGGGGGGGGGGGGGGTTTTAGGGTTAGGGAGTTGACCCCGGAAATGCACTGGCCTGCCACACGTCATCCAGTAACCACCTGTCCCAATCCCCTGCTACGGAAACGCCACCCACCCAGGGTCAGGGTGCCCAAGACGAACACCATGTGCCCCTATCCCCGTCCCTGGCATACTTGCCACAAATAGTGTACGTCCGCCGTACCTATAATTATTTTTGGCCTTTTGCGTCCAGTGGACCTCAAATTATTTTACTTTGGGGCTTTTTTTTAATTTATAGATGCCATAGAGGCTTTAAATGAGGCTTATGGCCTTTTGAACCTTATCAGGCTTCTACGCGTTTCGGGCTGCCTTGCCCTCATCAGGAAACCGGCTAAAGAAATATTAGTAATTAAAAGGACGTCTTCTAGGTCTTGTCCTTTATCCAAAATTTTATATTTTTATTTAAATTTTAGGGAATACAAAGCAACTACTCCAGGAAGGCTGGGAAGACAATAGAGTGAGAGGGTAAAATTATGCTTTGCCTGCACGGTAAGTAAAATCACTAATGTCCTTTTAAATTTCCTATGTTCAGGAGGGGACTTTTGCCCATATCTCGTGACAGGAGCGTCTTACCATGACTCTGAAGTACAATCCAGCACCATCTGAAGGTACCTTGTAGGGTCCCTGTAGATCTATTAAGGACCACGAAGTAGCGACTCTGGGAAGGCTGGGGAGGCCAATACGCCAGAAGGTAAGGTTTTGCTTTCCCTGCACGGTAAGTAAAATCACTAATGCCCTTTTAAATATCCTATGTTCAGGAGGGGACCTTTGCCCATACATCGTGACAGGAGCGTCTTACCATGGCCCTGAAGCACAAACCAGTACATCCAGAGGTACCTCATAGGGTCCCTGTCTGTCAACTGCAACAAGATTGAGCAACTGCTCTTTATATAGTGGGGAGGCCCCGCCCCTTAAACAGACACTGCTGTTAAACTGTGCTTTTATTAAGCTTTTTTTAAAAAAATCCAAATTTAGGCCTTAAATTATGCCAAAATATTGTTGCAGGAATTTTAGGTGATCAGTATTTTTTTAAAATTTTTGTTTTTCCTTTATTAGGATTTAAAAGATGCCAATTATGTAGGATGTTTATTTTTAAATTTATTTGAACAAAATTCAAATTTTGCAGCTAGGTGATGCTGATCAGAGCACTGGGGACCTGGCGGACCCATCCACCGGTGTCCACCCGTATGCAACACCCGCACCAGGAAGGCTGCCTCCCAAAGCCTGGGGGGCAAGGCGGAAACCTCATAACAACGTGGGCGGCACGGGCCGGTTAGGTTTAGGGTTGGGGGTCAGGGTTAGGGTATAGGGTCAAGTTTAGGGTTAAGGAAGGGGGGTGGTTTAGGTTTAGGGAAGGGGGGGGTGGTTTAGGTTTAGGGAAGGGGGGGTGGTTTAGGGTTAGGGAAGGGGGGTGGTTTAGGGTTAGGGAGGGGGGGGGGGGGGGGGTTTTAGGGTTAGGGAGTTGACCCCGGAAATGCACTGGCCTGCCACACGTCATCCAGTAACCACCTGTCCCAATCCCCTGCTACGGAAACGCCACCCACCCAGGGTCAGGGTGCCCAAGACGAACACCATGTGCCCCTATCCCCGTCCCTGGCATACTTGCCACAAATAGTGTACGTCCGCCGTACCTATAATTATTTTTGGCCTTTTGCGTCCAGTGGACCTCAAATTATTTTACTTTGGGGCTTTTTTTAATTTATAGATGCCATAGAGGCTTTAAATGAGGCTTATGGCCTTTTGAACCTTATCAGGCTTCTACGCGTTTCGGGCTGCCTTGCCCTCATCAGGAAACCGGCTAAAGAAATATTAGTAATTAAAAGGACGTCTTCTAGGTCTTGTCCTTTATCCAAAATTTTATATTTTTATTTAAATTTTAGGGAATACAAAGCAACTACTCCAGGAAGGCTGGGAAGACAATAGAGTGAGAGGGTAAAATTATGCTTTGCCTGCACGGTAAGTAAAATCACTAATGTCCTTTTAAATTTCCTATGTTCAGGAGGGGACTTTTGCCCATATCTCGTGACAGGAGCGTCTTACCATGACTCTGAAGTACAATCCAGCACCATCTGAAGGTACCTTGTAGGGTCCCTGTAGATCTATTAAGGACCACGAAGTAGCGACTCTGGGAAGGCTGGGGAGGCCAATACGCCAGAAGGTAAGGTTTTGCTTTCCCTGCACGGTAAGTAAAATCACTAATGCCCTTTTAAATATCCTATGTTCAGGAGGGGACCTTTGCCCATACATCGTGACAGGAGCGTCTTACCATGGCCCTGAAGCACAAACCAGTACATCCAGAGGTACCTCATAGGGTCCCTGTCTGTCAACTGCAACAAGATTGAGCAACTGCTCTTTATATAGTGGGGAGGCCCCGCCCCTTAAACAGACACTGCTGTTAAACTGTGCTTTTATTAAGCTTTTTTTAAAAAAATCCAAATTTAGGCCTTAAATTATGCCAAAATATTGTTGCAGGAATTTTAGGTGATCAGTATTTTTTTAAAATTTTTGTTTTTCCTTTATTAGGATTTAAAAGATGCCAATTATGTAGGATGTTTATTTTTAAATTTATTTGAACAAAATTCAAATTTTGCAGCTAGGTGATGCTGATCAGAGCACTGGGGACCTGGCGGACCCATCCACCGGTGTCCACCCGTATGCAACACCCGCACCAGGAAGGCTGCCTCCCAAAGCCTGGGGGGCAAGGCGGAAACCTCATAACAACGTGGGCGGCACGGGCCGGTTAGGTTTAGGGTTGGGGGTCAGGGTTAGGGTATAGGGTCAAGTTTAGGGTTAAGGAAGGGGGGTGGTTTAGGTTTAGGGAAGGGGGGGGTGGTTTAGGTTTAGGGAAGGGGGGGTGGTTTAGGGTTAGGGAAGGGGGGTGGTTTAGGGTTAGGGAGGGGGGGGGGGGGGGGTTTTAGGGTTAGGGAGTTGACCCCGGAAATGCACTGGCCTGCCACACGTCATCCAGTAACCACCTGTCCCAATCCCCTGCTACGGAAACGCCACCCACCCAGGGTCAGGGTGCCCAAGACGAACACCATGTGCCCCTATCCCCGTCCCTGGCATACTTGCCACAAATAGTGTACGTCCGCCGTACCTATAATTATTTTTGGCCTTTTGCGTCCAGTGGACCTCAAATTATTTTACTTTGGGGCTTTTTTTAATTTATAGATGCCATAGAGGCTTTAAATGAGGCTTATGGCCTTTTGAACCTTATCAGGCTTCTACGCGTTTCGGGCTGCCTTGCCCTCATCAGGAAACCGGCTAAAGAAATATTAGTAATTAAAAGGACGTCTTCTAGGTCTTGTCCTTTATCCAAAATTTTATATTTTTATTTAAATTTTAGGGAATACAAAGCAACTACTCCAGGAAGGCTGGGAAGACAATAGAGTGAGAGGGTAAAATTATGCTTTGCCTGCACGGTAAGTAAAATCACTAATGTCCTTTTAAATTTCCTATGTTCAGGAGGGGACTTTTGCCCATATCTCGTGACAGGAGCGTCTTACCATGACTCTGAAGTACAATCCAGCACCATCTGAAGGTACCTTGTAGGGTCCCTGTAGATCTATTAAGGACCACGAAGTAGCGACTCTGGGAAGGCTGGGGAGGCCAATACGCCAGAAGGTAAGGTTTTGCTTTCCCTGCACGGTAAGTAAAATCACTAATGCCCTTTTAAATATCCTATGTTCAGGAGGGGACCTTTGCCCATACATCGTGACAGGAGCGTCTTACCATGGCCCTGAAGCACAAACCAGTACATCCAGAGGTACCTCATAGGGTCCCTGTCTGTCAACTGCAACAAGATTGAGCAACTGCTCTTTATATAGTGGGGAGGCCCCGCCCCTTAAACAGACACTGCTGTTAAACTGTGCTTTTATTAAGCTTTTTTTAAAAAAATCCAAATTTAGGCCTTAAATTATGCCAAAATATTGTTGCAGGAATTTTAGGTGATCAGTATTTTTTTTAAATTTTTGTTTTTCCTTTATTAGGATTTAAAAGATGCCAATTATGTAGGATGTTTATTTTTAAATTTATTTGAACAAAATTCAAATTTTGCAGCTAGGTGATGCTGATCAGAGCACTGGGGACCTGGCGGACCCATCCACCGGTGTCCACCCGTATGCAACACCCGCACCAGGAAGGCTGCCTCCCAAAGCCTGGGGGGCAAGGCGGAAACCTCATAACAACGTGGGCGGCACGGGCCGGTTAGGTTTAGGGTTGGGGGTCAGGGTTAGGGTATAGGGTCAAGTTTAGGGTTAAGGAAGGGGGGTGGTTTAGGTTTAGGGAAGGGGGGGGTGGTTTAGGTTTAGGGAAGGGGGGGTGGTTTAGGGTTAGGGAAGGGGGGTGGTTTAGGGTTAGGGAGGGGGGGGGGGGGGGGGTTTTAGGGTTAGGGAGTTGACCCCGGAAATGCACTGGCCTGCCACACGTCATCCAGTAACCACCTGTCCCAATCCCCTGCTACGGAAACGCCACCCACCCAGGGTCAGGGTGCCCAAGACGAACACCATGTGCCCCTATCCCCGTCCCTGGCATACTTGCCACAAATAGTGTACGTCCGCCGTACCTATAATTATTTTTGGCCTTTTGCGTCCAGTGGACCTCAAATTATTTTACTTTGGGGCTTTTTTTAATTTATAGATGCCATAGAGGCTTTAAATGAGGCTTATGGCCTTTTGAACCTTATCAGGCTTCTACGCGTTTCGGGCTGCCTTGCCCTCATCAGGAAACCGGCTAAAGAAATATTAGTAATTAAAAGGACGTCTTCTAGGTCTTGTCCTTTATCCAAAATTTTATATTTTTATTTAAATTTTAGGGAATACAAAGCAACTACTCCAGGAAGGCTGGGAAGACAATAGAGTGAGAGGGTAAAATTATGCTTTGCCTGCACGGTAAGTAAAATCACTAATGTCCTTTTAAATTTCCTATGTTCAGGAGGGGACTTTTGCCCATATCTCGTGACAGGAGCGTCTTACCATGACTCTGAAGTACAATCCAGCACCATCTGAAGGTACCTTGTAGGGTCCCTGTAGATCTATTAAGGACCACGAAGTAGCGACTCTGGGAAGGCTGGGGAGGCCAATACGCCAGAAGGTAAGGTTTTGCTTTCCCTGCACGGTAAGTAAAATCACTAATGCCCTTTTAAATATCCTATGTTCAGGAGGGGACCTTTGCCCATACATCGTGACAGGAGCGTCTTACCATGGCCCTGAAGCACAAACCAGTACATCCAGAGGTACCTCATAGGGTCCCTGTCTGTCAACTGCAACAAGATTGAGCAACTGCTCTTTATATAGTGGGGAGGCCCCGCCCCTTAAACAGACACTGCTGTTAAACTGTGCTTTTATTAAGCTTTTTTTAAAAAAATCCAAATTTAGGCCTTAAATTATGCCAAAATATTGTTGCAGGAATTTTAGGTGATCAGTATTTTTTTAAAATTTTTGTTTTTCCTTTATTAGGATTTAAAAGATGCCAATTATGTAGGATGTTTATTTTTAAATTTATTTGAACAAAATTCAAATTTTGCAGCTAGGTGATGCTGATCAGAGCACTGGGGACCTGGCGGACCCATCCACCGGTGTCCACCCGTATGCAACACCCGCACCAGGAAGGCTGCCTCCCAAAGCCTGGGGGGCAAGGCGGAAACCTCATAACAACGTGGGCGGCACGGGCCGGTTAGGTTTAGGGTTGGGGGTCAGGGTTAGGGTATAGGGTCAAGTTTAGGGTTAAGGAAGGGGGGTGGTTTAGGTTTAGGGAAGGGGGGGGTTGGTTTAGGTTTAGGGAAGGGGGGGTGGTTTAGGGTTAGGGAAGGGGGGTGGTTTAGGGTTAGGGAGGGGGGGGGGGGGGGGGTTTTAGGGTTAGGGAGTTGACCCCGGAAATGCACTGGCCTGCCACACGTCATCCAGTAACCACCTGTCCCAATCCCCTGCTACGGAAACGCCACCCACCCAGGGTCAGGGTGCCCAAGACGAACACCATGTGCCCCTATCCCCGTCCCTGGCATACTTGCCACAAATAGTGTACGTCCGCCGTACCTATAATTATTTTTGGCCTTTTGCGTCCAGTGGACCTCAAATTATTTTACTTTGGGGCTTTTTTTAATTTATAGATGCCATAGAGGCTTTAAATGAGGCTTATGGCCTTTTGAACCTTATCAGGCTTCTACGCGTTTCGGGCTGCCTTGCCCTCATCAGGAAACCGGCTAAAGAAATATTAGTAATTAAAAGGACGTCTTCTAGGTCTTGTCCTTTATCCAAAATTTTATATTTTTATTTAAATTTTAGGGAATACAAAGCAACTACTCCAGGAAGGCTGGGAAGACAATAGAGTGAGAGGGTAAAATTATGCTTTGCCTGCACGGTAAGTAAAATCACTAATGTCCTTTTAAATTTCCTATGTTCAGGAGGGGACTTTTGCCCATATCTCGTGACAGGAGCGTCTTACCATGACTCTGAAGTACAATCCAGCACCATCTGAAGGTACCTTGTAGGGTCCCTGTAGATCTATTAAGGACCACGAAGTAGCGACTCTGGGAAGGCTGGGGAGGCCAATACGCCAGAAGGTAAGGTTTTGCTTTCCCTGCACGGTAAGTAAAATCACTAATGCCCTTTTAAATATCCTATGTTCAGGAGGGGACCTTTGCCCATACATCGTGACAGGAGCGTCTTACCATGGCCCTGAAGCACAAACCAGTACATCCAGAGGTACCTCATAGGGTCCCTGTCTGTCAACTGCAACAAGATTGAGCAACTGCTCTTTATATAGTGGGGAGGCCCCGCCCCTTAAACAGACACTGCTGTTAAACTGTGCTTTTATTAAGCTTTTTTTAAAAAAATCCAAATTTAGGCCTTAAATTATGCCAAAATATTGTTGCAGGAATTTTAGGTGATCAGTATTTTTTTAAAATTTTTGTTTTTCCTTTATTAGGATTTAAAAGATGCCAATTATGTAGGATGTTTATTTTTAAATTTATTTGAACAAAATTCAAATTTTGCAGCTAGGTGATGCTGATCAGAGCACTGGGGACCTGGCGGACCCATCCACCGGTGTCCACCCGTATGCAACACCCGCACCAGGAAGGCTGCCTCCCAAAGCCTGGGGGGCAAGGCGGAAACCTCATAACAACGTGGGCGGCACGGGCCGGTTAGGTTTAGGGTTGGGGGTCAGGGTTAGGGTATAGGGTCAAGTTTAGGGTTAAGGAAGGGGGGTGGTTTAGGTTTAGGGAAGGGGGGGGTGGTTTAGGTTTAGGGAAGGGGGGGTGGTTTAGGGTTAGGGAAGGGGGGTGGTTTAGGGTTAGGGAGGGGGGGGGGGGGGGGTTTTAGGGTTAGGGAGTTGACCCCGGAAATGCACTGGCCTGCCACACGTCATCCAGTAACCACCTGTCCCAATCCCCTGCTACGGAAACGCCACCCACCCAGGGTCAGGGTGCCCAAGACGAACACCATGTGCCCCTAACCCCGTCCCTGGCATACTTGCCACAAATAGTGTACGTCCGCCGTACCTATAATTATTTTTGGCCTTTTGCGTCCAGTGGACCTCAAATTATTTTACTTTGGGGCTTTTTTTAATTTATAGATGCCATAGAGGCTTTAAATGAGGCTTATGGCCTTTTGAACCTTATCAGGCTTCTACGCGTTTCGGGCTGCCTTGCCCTCATCAGGAAACCGGCTAAAGAAATATTAGTAATTAAAAGGACGTCTTCTAGGTCTTGTCCTTTATCCAAAATTTTATATTTTTATTTAAATTTTAGGGAATACAAAGCAACTACTCCAGGAAGGCTGGGAAGACAATAGAGTGAGAGGGTAAAATTATGCTTTGCCTGCACGGTAAGTAAAATCACTAATGTCCTTTTAAATTTCCTATGTTCAGGAGGGGACTTTTGCCCATATCTCGTGACAGGAGCGTCTTACCATGACTCTGAAGTACAATCCAGCACCATCTGAAGGTACCTTGTAGGGTCCCTGTAGATCTATTAAGGACCACGAAGTAGCGACTCTGGGAAGGCTGGGGAGGCCAATACGCCAGAAGGTAAGGTTTTGCTTTCCCTGCACGGTAAGTAAAATCACTAATGCCCTTTTAAATATCCTATGTTCAGGAGGGGACCTTTGCCCATACATCGTGACAGGAGCGTCTTACCATGGCCCTGAAGCACAAACCAGTACATCCAGAGGTACCTCATAGGGTCCCTGTCTGTCAACTGCAACAAGATTGAGCAACTGCTCTTTATATAGTGGGGAGGCCCCGCCCCTTAAACAGACACTGCTGTTAAACTGTGCTTTTATTAAGCTTTTTTTAAAAAAATCCAAATTTAGGCCTTAAATTATGCCAAAATATTGTTGCAGGAATTTTAGGTGATCAGTATTTTTTTTAAATTTTTGTTTTTCCTTTATTAGGATTTAAAAGATGCCAATTATGTAGGATGTTTATTTTTAAATTTATTTGAACAAAATTCAAATTTTGCAGCTAGGTGATGCTGATCAGAGCACTGGGGACCTGGCGGACCCATCCACCGGTGTCCACCCGTATGCAACACCCGCACCAGGAAGGCTGCCTCCCAAAGCCTGGGGGGCAAGGCGGAAACCTCATAACAACGTGGGCGGCACGGGCCGGTTAGGTTTAGGGTTGGGGGTCAGGGTTAGGGTATAGGGTCAAGTTTAGGGTTAAGGAAGGGGGGTGGTTTAGGTTTAGGGAAGGGGGGGGTGGTTTAGGTTTAGGGAAGGGGGGGTGGTTTAGGGTTAGGGAAGGGGGGTGGTTTAGGGTTAGGGAGGGGGGGGGGGGGGGGTTTTAGGGTTAGGGAGTTGACCCCGGAAATGCACTGGCCTGCCACACGTCATCCAGTAACCACCTGTCCCAATCCCCTGCTACGGAAACGCCACCCACCCAGGGTCAGGGTGCCCAAGACGAACACCATGTGCCCCTATCCCCGTCCCTGGCATACTTGCCACAAATAGTGTACGTCCGCCGTACCTATAATTATTTTTGGCCTTTTGCGTCCAGTGGACCTCAAATTATTTTACTTTGGGGCTTTTTTTAATTTATAGATGCCATAGAGGCTTTAAATGAGGCTTATGGCCTTTTGAACCTTATCAGGCTTCTACGCGTTTCGGGCTGCCTTGCCCTCATCAGGAAACCGGCTAAAGAAATATTAGTAATTAAAAGGACGTCTTCTAGGTCTTGTCCTTTATCCAAAATTTTATATTTTTATTTAAATTTTAGGGAATACAAAGCAACTACTCCAGGAAGGCTGGGAAGACAATAGAGTGAGAGGGTAAAATTATGCTTTGCCTGCACGGTAAGTAAAATCACTAATGTCCTTTTAAATTTCCTATGTTCAGGAGGGGACTTTTGCCCATATCTCGTGACAGGAGCGTCTTACCATGACTCTGAAGTACAATCCAGCACCATCTGAAGGTACCTTGTAGGGTCCCTGTAGATCTATTAAGGACCACGAAGTAGCGACTCTGGGAAGGCTGGGGAGGCCAATACGCCAGAAGGTAAGGTTTTGCTTTCCCTGCACGGTAAGTAAAATCACTAATGCCCTTTTAAATATCCTATGTTCAGGAGGGGACCTTTGCCCATACATCGTGACAGGAGCGTCTTACCATGGCCCTGAAGCACAAACCAGTACATCCAGAGGTACCTCATAGGGTCCCTGTCTGTCAACTGCAACAAGATTGAGCAACTGCTCTTTATATAGTGGGGAGGCCCCGCCCCTTAAACAGACACTGCTGTTAAACTGTGCTTTTATTAAGCTTTTTTTAAAAAAATCCAAATTTAGGCCTTAAATTATGCCAAAATATTGTTGCAGGAATTTTAGGTGATCAGTATTTTTTTAAAATTTTTGTTTTTCCTTTATTAGGATTTAAAAGATGCCAATTATGTAGGATGTTTATTTTTAAATTTATTTGAACAAAATTCAAATTTTGCAGCTAGGTGATGCTGATCAGAGCACTGGGGACCTGGCGGACCCATCCACCGGTGTCCACCCGTATGCAACACCCGCACCAGGAAGGCTGCCTCCCAAAGCCTGGGGGGCAAGGCGGAAACCTCATAACAACGTGGGCGGCACGGGCCGGTTAGGTTTAGGGTTGGGGGTCAGGGTTAGGGTATAGGGTCAAGTTTAGGGTTAAGGAAGGGGGGTGGTTTAGGTTTAGGGAAGGGGGGGGTGGTTTAGGTTTAGGGAAGGGGGGGTGGTTTAGGGTTAGGGAAGGGGGGTGGTTTAGGGTTAGGGAGGGGGGGGGGGGGGGGTTTTAGGGTTAGGGAGTTGACCCCGGAAATGCACTGGCCTGCCACACGTCATCCAGTAACCACCTGTCCCAATCCCCTGCTACGGAAACGCCACCCACCCAGGGTCAGGGTGCCCAAGACGAACACCATGTGCCCCTATCCCCGTCCCTGGCATACTTGCCACAAATAGTGTACGTCCGCCGTACCTATAATTATTTTTGGCCTTTTGCGTCCAGTGGACCTCAAATTATTTTACTTTGGGGCTTTTTTTAATTTATAGATGCCATAGAGGCTTTAAATGAGGCTTATGGCCTTTTGAACCTTATCAGGCTTCTACGCGTTTCGGGCTGCCTTGCCCTCATCAGGAAACCGGCTAAAGAAATATTAGTAATTAAAAGGACGTCTTCTAGGTCTTGTCCTTTATCCAAAATTTTATATTTTTATTTAAATTTTAGGGAATACAAAGCAACTACTCCAGGAAGGCTGGGAAGACAATAGAGTGAGAGGGTAAAATTATGCTTTGCCTGCACGGTAAGTAAAATCACTAATGTCCTTTTAAATTTCCTATGTTCAGGAGGGGACTTTTGCCCATATCTCGTGACAGGAGCGTCTTACCATGACTCTGAAGTACAATCCAGCACCATCTGAAGGTACCTTGTAGGGTCCCTGTAGATCTATTAAGGACCACGAAGTAGCGACTCTGGGAAGGCTGGGGAGGCCAATACGCCAGAAGGTAAGGTTTTGCTTTCCCTGCACGGTAAGTAAAATCACTAATGCCCTTTTAAATATCCTATGTTCAGGAGGGGACCTTTGCCCATACATCGTGACAGGAGCGTCTTACCATGGCCCTGAAGCACAAACCAGTACATCCAGAGGTACCTCATAGGGTCCCTGTCTGTCAACTGCAACAAGATTGAGCAACTGCTCTTTATATAGTGGGGAGGCCCCGCCCCTTAAACAGACACTGCTGTTAAACTGTGCTTTTATTAAGCTTTTTTTAAAAAAATCCAAATTTAGGCCTTAAATTATGCCAAAATATTGTTGCAGGAATTTTAGGTGATCAGTATTTTTTTAAAATTTTTGTTTTTCCTTTATTAGGATTTAAAAGATGCCAATTATGTAGGATGTTTATTTTTAAATTTATTTGAACAAAATTCAAATTTTGCAGCTAGGTGATGCTGATCAGAGCACTGGGGACCTGGCGGACCCATCCACCGGTGTCCACCCGTATGCAACACCCGCACCAGGAAGGCTGCCTCCCAAAGCCTGGGGGGCAAGGCGGAAACCTCATAACAACGTGGGCGGCACGGGCCGGTTAGGTTTAGGGTTGGGGGTCAGGGTTAGGGTATAGGGTCAAGTTTAGGGTTAAGGAAGGGGGGTGGTTTAGGTTTAGGGAAGGGGGGGGTGGTTTAGGTTTAGGGAAGGGGGGGTGGTTTAGGGTTAGGGAAGGGGGGTGGTTTAGGGTTAGGGAGGGGGGGGGGGGGGGGGTTTTAGGGTTAGGGAGTTGACCCCGGAAATGCACTGGCCTGCCACACGTCATCCAGTAACCACCTGTCCCAATCCCCTGCTACGGAAACGCCACCCACCCAGGGTCAGGGTGCCCAAGACGAACACCATGTGCCCCTATCCCCGTCCCTGGCATACTTGCCACAAATAGTGTACGTCCGCCGTACCTATAATTATTTTTGGCCTTTTGCGTCCAGTGGACCTCAAATTATTTTACTTTGGGGCTTTTTTTAATTCATAGATGCCATAGAGGCTTTAAATGAGGCTTATGGCCTTTTGAACCTTATCAGGCTTCTACGCGTTTCGGGCTGCCTTGCCCTCATCAGGAAACCGGCTAAAGAAATATTAGTAATTAAAAGGACGTCTTCTAGGTCTTGTCCTTTATCCAAAATTTTATATTTTTATTTAAATTTTAGGGAATACAAAGCAACTACTCCAGGAAGGCTGGGAAGACAATAGAGTGAGAGGGTAAAATTATGCTTTGCCTGCACGGTAAGTAAAATCACTAATGTCCTTTTAAATTTCCTATGTTCAGGAGGGGACTTTTGCCCATATCTCGTGACAGGAGCGTCTTACCATGACTCTGAAGTACAATCCAGCACCATCTGAAGGTACCTTGTAGGGTCCCTGTAGATCTATTAAGGACCACGAAGTAGCGACTCTGGGAAGGCTGGGGAGGCCAATACGCCAGAAGGTAAGGTTTTGCTTTCCCTGCACGGTAAGTAAAATCACTAATGCCCTTTTAAATATCCTATGTTCAGGAGGGGACCTTTGCCCATACATCGTGACAGGAGCGTCTTACCATGGCCCTGAAGCACAAACCAGTACATCCAGAGGTACCTCATAGGGTCCCTGTCTGTCAACTGCAACAAGATTGAGCAACTGCTCTTTATATAGTGGGGAGGCCCCGCCCCTTAAACAGACACTGCTGTTAAACTGTGCTTTTATTAAGCTTTTTTTAAAAAAATCCAAATTTAGGCCTTAAATTATGCCAAAATATTGTTGCAGGAATTTTAGGTGATCAGTATTTTTTTAAAATTTTTGTTTTTCCTTTATTAGGATTTAAAAGATGCCAATTATGTAGGATGTTTATTTTTAAATTTATTTGAACAAAATTCAAATTTTGCAGCTAGGTGATGCTGATCAGAGCACTGGGGACCTGGCGGACCCATCCACCGGTGTCCACCCGTATGCAACACCCGCACCAGGAAGGCTGCCTCCCAAAGCCTGGGGGGCAAGGCGGAAACCTCATAACAACGTGGGCGGCACGGGCCGGTTAGGTTTAGGGTTGGGGGTCAGGGTTAGGGTATAGGGTCAAGTTTAGGGTTAAGGAAGGGGGGTGGTTTAGGTTTAGGGAAGGGGGGGGTGGTTTAGGTTTAGGGAAGGGGGGGTGGTTTAGGGTTAGGGAAGGGGGGTGGTTTAGGGTTAGGGAGGGGGGGGGGGGGGGGTTTTAGGGTTAGGGAGTTGACCCCGGAAATGCACTGGCCTGCCACACGTCATCCAGTAACCACCTGTCCCAATCCCCTGCTACGGAAACGCCACCCACCCAGGGTCAGGGTGCCCAAGACGAACACCATGTGCCCCTATCCCCGTCCCTGGCATACTTGCCACAAATAGTGTACGTCCGCCGTACCTATAATTATTTTTGGCCTTTTGCGTCCAGTGGACCTCAAATTATTTTACTTTGGGGCTTTTTTTAATTTATAGATGCCATAGAGGCTTTAAATGAGGCTTATGGCCTTTTGAACCTTATCAGGCTTCTACGCGTTTCGGGCTGCCTTGCCCTCATCAGGAAACCGGCTAAAGAAATATTAGTAATTAAAAGGACGTCTTCTAGGTCTTGTCCTTTATCCAAAATTTTATATTTTTATTTAAATTTTAGGGAATACAAAGCAACTACTCCAGGAAGGCTGGGAAGACAATAGAGTGAGAGGGTAAAATTATGCTTTGCCTGCACGGTAAGTAAAATCACTAATGTCCTTTTAAATTTCCTATGTTCAGGAGGGGACTTTTGCCCATATCTCGTGACAGGAGCGTCTTACCATGACTCTGAAGTACAATCCAGCACCATCTGAAGGTACCTTGTAGGGTCCCTGTAGATCTATTAAGGACCACGAAGTAGCGACTCTGGGAAGGCTGGGGAGGCCAATACGCCAGAAGGTAAGGTTTTGCTTTCCCTGCACGGTAAGTAAAATCACTAATGCCCTTTTAAATATCCTATGTTCAGGAGGGGACCTTTGCCCATACATCGTGACAGGAGCGTCTTACCATGGCCCTGAAGCACAAACCAGTACATCCAGAGGTACCTCATAGGGTCCCTGTCTGTCAACTGCAACAAGATTGAGCAACTGCTCTTTATATAGTGGGGAGGCCCCGCCCCTTAAACAGACACTGCTGTTAAACTGTGCTTTTATTAAGCTTTTTTTAAAAAAATCCAAATTTAGGCCTTAAATTATGCCAAAATATTGTTGCAGGAATTTTAGGTGATCAGTATTTTTTTAAAATTTTTGTTTTTCCTTTATTAGGATTTAAAAGATGCCAATTATGTAGGATGTTTATTTTTAAATTTATTTGAACAAAATTCAAATTTTGCAGCTAGGTGATGCTGATCAGAGCACTGGGGACCTGGCGGACCCATCCACCGGTGTCCACCCGTATGCAACACCCGCACCAGGAAGGCTGCCTCCCAAAGCCTGGGGGGCAAGGCGGAAACCTCATAACAACGTGGGCGGCACGGGCCGGTTAGGTTTAGGGTTGGGGGTCAGGGTTAGGGTATAGGGTCAAGTTTAGGGTTAAGGAAGGGGGGTGGTTTAGGTTTAGGGAAGGGGGGGGTGGTTTAGGTTTAGGGAAGGGGGGGTGGTTTAGGGTTAGGGAAGGGGGGTGGTTTAGGGTTAGGGAGGGGGGGGGGGGGGGGTTTTAGGGTTAGGGAGTTGACCCCGGAAATGCACTGGCCTGCCACACGTCATCCAGTAACCACCTGTCCCAATCCCCTGCTACGGAAACGCCACCCACCCAGGGTCAGGGTGCCCAAGACGAACACCATGTGCCCCTATCCCCGTCCCTGGCATACTTGCCACAAATAGTGTACGTCCGCCGTACCTATAATTATTTTTGGCCTTTTGCGTCCAGTGGACCTCAAATTATTTTACTTTGGGGCTTTTTTTAATTTATAGATGCCATAGAGGCTTTAAATGAGGCTTATGGCCTTTTGAACCTTATCAGGCTTCTACGCGTTTCGGGCTGCCTTGCCCTCATCAGGAAACCGGCTAAAGAAATATTAGTAATTAAAAGGACGTCTTCTAGGTCTTGTCCTTTATCCAAAATTTTATATTTTTATTTAAATTTTAGGGAATACAAAGCAACTACTCCAGGAAGGCTGGGAAGACAATAGAGTGAGAGGGTAAAATTATGCTTTGCCTGCACGGTAAGTAAAATCACTAATGTCCTTTTAAATTTCCTATGTTCAGGAGGGGACTTTTGCCCATATCTCGTGACAGGAGCGTCTTACCATGACTCTGAAGTACAATCCAGCACCATCTGAAGGTACCTTGTAGGGTCCCTGTAGATCTATTAAGGACCACGAAGTAGCGACTCTGGGAAGGCTGGGGAGGCCAATACGCCAGAAGGTAAGGTTTTGCTTTCCCTGCACGGTAAGTAAAATCACTAATGCCCTTTTAAATATCCTATGTTCAGGAGGGGACCTTTGCCCATACATCGTGACAGGAGCGTCTTACCATGGCCCTGAAGCACAAACCAGTACATCCAGAGGTACCTCATAGGGTCCCTGTCTGTCAACTGCAACAAGATTGAGCAACTGCTCTTTATATAGTGGGGAGGCCCCGCCCCTTAAACAGACACTGCTGTTAAACTGTGCTTTTATTAAGCTTTTTTTAAAAAAATCCAAATTTAGGCCTTAAATTATGCCAAAATATTGTTGCAGGAATTTTAGGTGATCAGTATTTTTTTAAAATTTTTGTTTTTCCTTTATTAGGATTTAAAAGATGCCAATTATGTAGGATGTTTATTTTTAAATTTATTTGAACAAAATTCAAATTTTGCAGCTAGGTGATGCTGATCAGAGCACTGGGGACCTGGCGGACCCATCCACCGGTGTCCACCCGTATGCAACACCCGCACCAGGAAGGCTGCCTCCCAAAGCCTGGGGGGCAAGGCGGAAACCTCATAACAACGTGGGCGGCACGGGCCGGTTAGGTTTAGGGTTGGGGGTCAGGGTTAGGGTATAGGGTCAAGTTTAGGGTTAAGGAAGGGGGGTGGTTTAGGTTTAGGGAAGGGGGGGGTGGTTTAGGTTTAGGGAAGGGGGGGTGGTTTAGGGTTAGGGAAGGGGGGTGGTTTAGGGTTAGGGAGGGGGGGGGGGGGGGGGTTTTAGGGTTAGGGAGTTGACCCCGGAAATGCACTGGCCTGCCACACGTCATCCAGTAACCACCTGTCCCAATCCCCTGCTACGGAAACGCCACCCACCCAGGGTCAGGGTGCCCAAGACGAACACCATGTGCCCCTATCCCCGTCCCTGGCATACTTGCCACAAATAGTGTACGTCCGCCGTACCTATAATTATTTTTGGCCTTTTGCGTCCAGTGGACCTCAAATTATTTTACTTTGGGGCTTTTTTTAATTTATAGATGCCATAGAGGCTTTAAATGAGGCTTATGGCCTTTTGAACCTTATCAGGCTTCTACGCGTTTCGGGCTGCCTTGCCCTCATCAGGAAACCGGCTAAAGAAATATTAGTAATTAAAAGGACGTCTTCTAGGTCTTGTCCTTTATCCAAAATTTTATATTTTTATTTAAATTTTAGGGAATACAAAGCAACTACTCCAGGAAGGCTGGGAAGACAATAGAGTGAGAGGGTAAAATTATGCTTTGCCTGCACGGTAAGTAAAATCACTAATGTCCTTTTAAATTTCCTATGTTCAGGAGGGGACTTTTGCCCATATCTCGTGACAGGAGCGTCTTACCATGACTCTGAAGTACAATCCAGCACCATCTGAAGGTACCTTGTAGGGTCCCTGTAGATCTATTAAGGACCACGAAGTAGCGACTCTGGGAAGGCTGGGGAGGCCAATACGCCAGAAGGTAAGGTTTTGCTTTCCCTGCACGGTAAGTAAAATCACTAATGCCCTTTTAAATATCCTATGTTCAGGAGGGGACCTTTGCCCATACATCGTGACAGGAGCGTCTTACCATGGCCCTGAAGCACAAACCAGTACATCCAGAGGTACCTCATAGGGTCCCTGTCTGTCAACTGCAACAAGATTGAGCAACTGCTCTTTATATAGTGGGGAGGCCCCGCCCCTTAAACAGACACTGCTGTTAAACTGTGCTTTTATTAAGCTTTTTTTAAAAAAATCCAAATTTAGGCCTTAAATTATGCCAAAATATTGTTGCAGGAATTTTAGGTGATCAGTATTTTTTTAAAATTTTTGTTTTTCCTTTATTAGGATTTAAAAGATGCCAATTATGTAGGATGTTTATTTTTAAATTTATTTGAACAAAATTCAAATTTTGCAGCTAGGTGATGCTGATCAGAGCACTGGGGACCTGGCGGACCCATCCACCGGTGTCCACCCGTATGCAACACCCGCACCAGGAAGGCTGCCTCCCAAAGCCTGGGGGGCAAGGCGGAAACCTCATAACAACGTGGGCGGCACGGGCCGGTTAGGTTTAGGGTTGGGGGTCAGGGTTAGGGTATAGGGTCAAGTTTAGGGTTAAGGAAGGGGGGTGGTTTAGGTTTAGGGAAGGGGGGGGTGGTTTAGGTTTAGGGAAGGGGGGGTGGTTTAGGGTTAGGGAAGGGGGGTGGTTTAGGGTTAGGGAGGGGGGGGGGGGGGGGGTTTTAGGGTTAGGGAGTTGACCCCGGAAATGCACTGGCCTGCCACACGTCATCCAGTAACCACCTGTCCCAATCCCCTGCTACGGAAACGCCACCCACCCAGGGTCAGGGTGCCCAAGACGAACACCATGTGCCCCTATCCCCGTCCCTGGCATACTTGCCACAAATAGTGTACGTCCGCCGTACCTATAATTATTTTTGGCCTTTTGCGTCCAGTGGACCTCAAATTATTTTACTTTGGGGCTTTTTTTAGTTTATAGATGCCATAGAGGCTTTAAATGAGGCTTATGGCCTTTTGAACCTTATCAGGCTTCTACGCGTTTCGGGCTGCCTTGCCCTCATCAGGAAACCGGCTAAAGAAATATTAGTAATTAAAAGGACGTCTTCTAGGTCTTGTCCTTTATCCAAAATTTTATATTTTTATTTAAATTTTAGGGAATACAAAGCAACTACTCCAGGAAGGCTGGGAAGACAATAGAGTGAGAGGGTAAAATTATGCTTTGCCTGCACGGTAAGTAAAATCACTAATGTCCTTTTAAATTTCCTATGTTCAGGAGGGGACTTTTGCCCATATCTCGTGACAGGAGCGTCTTACCATGACTCTGAAGTACAATCCAGCACCATCTGAAGGTACCTTGTAGGGTCCCTGTAGATCTATTAAGGACCACGAAGTAGCGACTCTGGGAAGGCTGGGGAGGCCAATACGCCAGAAGGTAAGGTTTTGCTTTCCCTGCACGGTAAGTAAAATCACTAATGCCCTTTTAAATATCCTATGTTCAGGAGGGGACCTTTGCCCATACATCGTGACAGGAGCGTCTTACCATGGCCCTGAAGCACAAACCAGTACATCCAGAGGTACCTCATAGGGTCCCTGTCTGTCAACTGCAACAAGATTGAGCAACTGCTCTTTATATAGTGGGGAGGCCCCGCCCCTTAAACAGACACTGCTGTTAAACTGTGCTTTTATTAAGCTTTTTTTAAAAAAATCCAAATTTAGGCCTTAAATTATGCCAAAATATTGTTGCAGGAATTTTAGGTGATCAGTATTTTTTTTAAATTTTTGTTTTTCCTTTATTAGGATTTAAAAGATGCCAATTATGTAGGATGTTTATTTTTAAATTTATTTGAACAAAATTCAAATTTTGCAGCTAGGTGATGCTGATCAGAGCACTGGGGACCTGGCGGACCCATCCACCGGTGTCCACCCGTATGCAACACCCGCACCAGGAAGGCTGCCTCCCAAAGCCTGGGGGGCAAGGCGGAAACCTCATAACAACGTGGGCGGCACGGGCCGGTTAGGTTTAGGGTTGGGGGTCAGGGTTAGGGTATAGGGTCAAGTTTAGGGTTAAGGAAGGGGGGTGGTTTAGGTTTAGGGAAGGGGGGGGTGGTTTAGGTTTAGGGAAGGGGGGGTGGTTTAGGGTTAGGGAAGGGGGGTGGTTTAGGGTTAGGGAGGGGGGGGGGGGGGGGGTTTTAGGGTTAGGGAGTTGACCCCGGAAATGCACTGGCCTGCCACACGTCATCCAGTAACCACCTGTCCCAATCCCCTGCTACGGAAACGCCACCCACCCAGGGTCAGGGTGCCCAAGACGAACACCATGTGCCCCTATCCCCGTCCCTGGCATACTTGCCACAAATAGTGTACGTCCGCCGTACCTATAATTATTTTTGGCCTTTTGCGTCCAGTGGACCTCAAATTATTTTACTTTGGGGCTTTTTTTAATTTATAGATGCCATAGAGGCTTTAAATGAGGCTTATGGCCTTTTGAACCTTATCAGGCTTCTACGCGTTTCGGGCTGCCTTGCCCTCATCAGGAAACCGGCTAAAGAAATATTAGTAATTAAAAGGACGTCTTCTAGGTCTTGTCCTTTATCCAAAATTTTATATTTTTATTTAAATTTTAGGGAATACAAAGCAACTACTCCAGGAAGGCTGGGAAGACAATAGAGTGAGAGGGTAAAATTATGCTTTGCCTGCACGGTAAGTAAAATCACTAATGTCCTTTTAAATTTCCTATGTTCAGGAGGGGACTTTTGCCCATATCTCGTGACAGGAGCGTCTTACCATGACTCTGAAGTACAATCCAGCACCATCTGAAGGTACCTTGTAGGGTCCCTGTAGATCTATTAAGGACCACGAAGTAGCGACTCTGGGAAGGCTGGGGAGGCCAATACGCCAGAAGGTAAGGTTTTGCTTTCCCTGCACGGTAAGTAAAATCACTAATGCCCTTTTAAATATCCTATGTTCAGGAGGGGACCTTTGCCCATACATCGTGACAGGAGCGTCTTACCATGGCCCTGAAGCACAAACCAGTACATCCAGAGGTACCTCATAGGGTCCCTGTCTGTCAACTGCAACAAGATTGAGCAACTGCTCTTTATATAGTGGGGAGGCCCCGCCCCTTAAACAGACACTGCTGTTAAACTGTGCTTTTATTAAGCTTTTTTTAAAAAAATCCAAATTTAGGCCTTAAATTATGCCAAAATATTGTTGCAGGAATTTTAGGTGATCAGTATTTTTTAAAATTTTTGTTTTTCCTTTATTAGGATTTAAAAGATGCCAATTATGTAGGATGTTTATTTTTAAATTTATTTGAACAAAATTCAAATTTTGCAGCTAGGTGATGCTGATCAGAGCACTGGGGACCTGGCGGACCCATCCACCGGTGTCCACCCGTATGCAACACCCGCACCAGGAAGGCTGCCTCCCAAAGCCTGGGGGGCAAGGCGGAAACCTCATAACAACGTGGGCGGCACGGGCCGGTTAGGTTTAGGGTTGGGGGTCAGGGTTAGGGTATAGGGTCAAGTTTAGGGTTAAGGAAGGGGGGTGGTTTAGGTTTAGGGAAGGGGGGGGTGGTTTAGGTTTAGGGAAGGGGGGGTGGTTTAGGGTTAGGGAAGGGGGGTGGTTTAGGGTTAGGGAGGGGGGGGGGGGGGGGGTTTTAGGGTTAGGGAGTTGACCCCGGAAATGCACTGGCCTGCCACACGTCATCCAGTAACCACCTGTCCCAATCCCCTGCTACGGAAACGCCACCCACCCAGGGTCAGGGTGCCCAAGACGAACACCATGTGCCCCTATCCCCGTCCCTGGCATACTTGCCACAAATAGTGTACGTCCGCCGTACCTATAATTATTTTTGGCCTTTTGCGTCCAGTGGACCTCAAATTATTTTACTTTGGGGCTTTTTTTAATTTATAGATGCCATAGAGGCTTTAAATGAGGCTTATGGCCTTTTGAACCTTATCAGGCTTCTACGCGTTTCGGGCTGCCTTGCCCTCATCAGGAAACCGGCTAAAGAAATATTAGTAATTAAAAGGACGTCTTCTAGGTCTTGTCCTTTATCCAAAATTTTATATTTTTATTTAAATTTTAGGGAATACAAAGCAACTACTCCAGGAAGGCTGGGAAGACAATAGAGTGAGAGGGTAAAATTATGCTTTGCCTGCACGGTAAGTAAAATCACTAATGTCCTTTTAAATTTCCTATGTTCAGGAGGGGACTTTTGCCCATATCTCGTGACAGGAGCGTCTTACCATGACTCTGAAGTACAATCCAGCACCATCTGAAGGTACCTTGTAGGGTCCCTGTAGATCTATTAAGGACCACGAAGTAGCGACTCTGGGAAGGCTGGGGAGGCCAATACGCCAGAAGGTAAGGTTTTGCTTTCCCTGCACGGTAAGTAAAATCACTAATGCCCTTTTAAATATCCTATGTTCAGGAGGGGACCTTTGCCCATACATCGTGACAGGAGCGTCTTACCATGGCCCTGAAGCACAAACCAGTACATCCAGAGGTACCTCATAGGGTCCCTGTCTGTCAACTGCAACAAGATTGAGCAACTGCTCTTTATATAGTGGGGAGGCCCCGCCCCTTAAACAGACACTGCTGTTAAACTGTGCTTTTATTAAGCTTTTTTTAAAAAAATCCAAATTTAGGCCTTAAATTATGCCAAAATATTGTTGCAGGAATTTTAGGTGATCAGTATTTTTTTAAAATTTTTGTTTTTCCTTTATTAGGATTTAAAAGATGCCAATTATGTAGGATGTTTATTTTTAAATTTATTTGAACAAAATTCAAATTTTGCAGCTAGGTGATGCTGATCAGAGCACTGGGGACCTGGCGGACCCATCCACCGGTGTCCACCCGTATGCAACACCCGCACCAGGAAGGCTGCCTCCCAAAGCCTGGGGGGCAAGGCGGAAACCTCATAACAACGTGGGCGGCACGGGCCGGTTAGGTTTAGGGTTGGGGGTCAGGGTTAGGGTATAGGGTCAAGTTTAGGGTTAAGGAAGGGGGGTGGTTTAGGTTTAGGGAAGGGGGGGGTGGTTTAGGTTTAGGGAAGGGGGGGTGGTTTAGGGTTAGGGAAGGGGGGTGGTTTAGGGTTAGGGAGGGGGGGGGGGGGGGGGTTTTAGGGTTAGGGAGTTGACCCCGGAAATGCACTGGCCTGCCACACGTCATCCAGTAACCACCTGTCCCAATCCCCTGCTACGGAAACGCCACCCACCCAGGGTCAGGGTGCCCAAGACGAACACCATGTGCCCCTATCCCCGTCCCTGGCATACTTGCCACAAATAGTGTACGTCCGCCGTACCTATAATTATTTTTGGCCTTTTGCGTCCAGTGGACCTCAAATTATTTTACTTTGGGGCTTTTTTTAATTTATAGATGCCATAGAGGCTTTAAATGAGGCTTATGGCCTTTTGAACCTTATCAGGCTTCTACGCGTTTCGGGCTGCCTTGCCCTCATCAGGAAACCGGCTAAAGAAATATTAGTAATTAAAAGGACGTCTTCTAGGTCTTGTCCTTTATCCAAAATTTTATATTTTTATTTAAATTTTAGGGAATACAAAGCAACTACTCCAGGAAGGCTGGGAAGACAATAGAGTGAGAGGGTAAAATTATGCTTTGCCTGCACGGTAAGTAAAATCACTAATGTCCTTTTAAATTTCCTATGTTCAGGAGGGGACTTTTGCCCATATCTCGTGACAGGAGCGTCTTACCATGACTCTGAAGTACAATCCAGCACCATCTGAAGGTACCTTGTAGGGTCCCTGTAGATCTATTAAGGACCACGAAGTAGCGACTCTGGGAAGGCTGGGGAGGCCAATACGCCAGAAGGTAAGGTTTTGCTTTCCCTGCACGGTAAGTAAAATCACTAATGCCCTTTTAAATATCCTATGTTCAGGAGGGGACCTTTGCCCATACATCGTGACAGGAGCGTCTTACCATGGCCCTGAAGCACAAACCAGTACATCCAGAGGTACCTCATAGGGTCCCTGTCTGTCAACTGCAACAAGATTGAGCAACTGCTCTTTATATAGTGGGGAGGCCCCGCCCCTTAAACAGACACTGCTGTTAAACTGTGCTTTTATTAAGCTTTTTTTAAAAAAATCCAAATTTAGGCCTTAAATTATGCCAAAATATTGTTGCAGGAATTTTTAGGTGATCAGTATTTTTTTAAAATTTTTGTTTTTCCTTTATTAGGATTTAAAAGATGCCAATTATGTAGGATGTTTATTTTTAAATTTATTTGAACAAAATTCAAATTTTGCAGCTAGGTGATGCTGATCAGAGCACTGGGGACCTGGCGGACCCATCCACCGGTGTCCACCCGTATGCAACACCCGCACCAGGAAGGCTGCCTCCCAAAGCCTGGGGGGCAAGGCGGAAACCTCATAACAACGTGGGCGGCACGGGCCGGTTAGGTTTAGGGTTGGGGGTCAGGGTTAGGGTATAGGGTCAAGTTTAGGGTTAAGGAAGGGGGGTGGTTTAGGTTTAGGGAAGGGGGGGGTGGTTTAGGTTTAGGGAAGGGGGGGTGGTTTAGGGTTAGGGAAGGGGGGTGTTTAGGGTTAGGGAGGGGGGGGGGGGGGGGTTTTAGGGTTAGGGAGTTGACCCCGGAAATGCACTGGCCTGCCACACGTCATCCAGTAACCACCTGTCCCAATCCCCTGCTACGGAAACGCCACCCACCCAGGGTCAGGGTGCCCAAGACGAACACCATGTGCCCCTATCCCCGTCCCTGGCATACTTGCCACAAATAGTGTACGTCCGCCGTACCTATAATTATTTTTGGCCTTTTGCGTCCAGTGGACCTCAAATTATTTTACTTTGGGGCTTTTTTTAATTTATAGATGCCATAGAGGCTTTAAATGAGGCTTATGGCCTTTTGAACCTTATCAGGCTTCTACGCGTTTCGGGCTGCCTTGCCCTCATCAGGAAACCGGCTAAAGAAATATTAGTAATTAAAAGGACGTCTTCTAGGTCTTGTCCTTTATCCAAAATTTTATATTTTTATTTAAATTTTAGGGAATACAAAGCAACTACTCCAGGAAGGCTGGGAAGACAATAGAGTGAGAGGGTAAAATTATGCTTTGCCTGCACGGTAAGTAAAATCACTAATGTCCTTTTAAATTTCCTATGTTCAGGAGGGGACTTTTGCCCATATCTCGTGACAGGAGCGTCTTACCATGACTCTGAAGTACAATCCAGCACCATCTGAAGGTACCTTGTAGGGTCCCTGTAGATCTATTAAGGACCACGAAGTAGCGACTCTGGGAAGGCTGGGGAGGCCAATACGCCAGAAGGTAAGGTTTTGCTTTCCCTGCACGGTAAGTAAAATCACTAATGCCCTTTTAAATATCCTATGTTCAGGAGGGGACCTTTGCCCATACATCGTGACAGGAGCGTCTTACCATGGCCCTGAAGCACAAACCAGTACATCCAGAGGTACCTCATAGGGTCCCTGTCTGTCAACTGCAACAAGATTGAGCAACTGCTCTTTATATAGTGGGGAGGCCCCGCCCCTTAAACAGACACTGCTGTTAAACTGTGCTTTTATTAAGCTTTTTTTAAAAAAATCCAAATTTAGGCCTTAAATTATGCCAAAATATTGTTGCAGGAATTTTAGGTGATCAGTATTTTTTTAAAATTTTTGTTTTTCCTTTATTAGGATTTAAAAGATGCCAATTATGTAGGATGTTTATTTTTAAATTTATTTGAACAAAATTCAAATTTTGCAGCTAGGTGATGCTGATCAGAGCACTGGGGACCTGGCGGACCCATCCACCGGTGTCCACCCGTATGCAACACCCGCACCAGGAAGGCTGCCTCCCAAAGCCTGGGGGGCAAGGCGGAAACCTCATAACAACGTGGGCGGCACGGGCCGGTTAGGTTTAGGGTTGGGGGTCAGGGTTAGGGTATAGGGTCAAGTTTAGGGTTAAGGAAGGGGGGTGGTTTAGGTTTAGGGAAGGGGGGGGTGGTTTAGGTTTAGGGAAGGGGGGGTGGTTTAGGGTTAGGGAAGGGGGGTGGTTTAGGGTTAGGGAGGGGGGGGGGGGGGGGGTTTTAGGGTTAGGGAGTTGACCCCGGAAATGCACTGGCCTGCCACACGTCATCCAGTAACCACCTGTCCCAATCCCCTGCTACGGAAACGCCACCCACCCAGGGTCAGGGTGCCCAAGACGAACACCATGTGCCCCTATCCCCGTCCCTGGCATACTTGCCACAAATAGTGTACGTCCGCCGTACCTATAATTATTTTTGGCCTTTTGCGTCCAGTGGACCTCAAATTATTTTACTTTGGGGCTTTTTTTAATTTATAGATGCCATAGAGGCTTTAAATGAGGCTTATGGCCTTTTGAACCTTATCAGGCTTCTACGCGTTTCGGGCTGCCTTGCCCTCATCAGGAAACCGGCTAAAGAAATATTAGTAATTAAAAGGACGTCTTCTAGGTCTTGTCCTTTATCCAAAATTTTATATTTTTATTTAAATTTTAGGGAATACAAAGCAACTACTCCAGGAAGGCTGGGAAGACAATAGAGTGAGAGGGTAAAATTATGCTTTGCCTGCACGGTAAGTAAAATCACTAATGTCCTTTTAAATTTCCTATGTTCAGGAGGGGACTTTTGCCCATATCTCGTGACAGGAGCGTCTTACCATGACTCTGAAGTACAATCCAGCACCATCTGAAGGTACCTTGTAGGGTCCCTGTAGATCTATTAAGGACCACGAAGTAGCGACTCTGGGAAGGCTGGGGAGGCCAATACGCCAGAAGGTAAGGTTTTGCTTTCCCTGCACGGTAAGTAAAATCACTAATGCCCTTTTAAATATCCTATGTTCAGGAGGGGACCTTTGCCCATACATCGTGACAGGAGCGTCTTACCATGGCCCTGAAGCACAAACCAGTACATCCAGAGGTACCTCATAGGGTCCCTGTCTGTCAACTGCAACAAGATTGAGCAACTGCTCTTTATATAGTGGGGAGGCCCCGCCCCTTAAACAGACACTGCTGTTAAACTGTGCTTTTATTAAGCTTTTTTTAAAAAAATCCAAATTTAGGCCTTAAATTATGCCAAAATATTGTTGCAGGAATTTTAGGTGATCAGTATTTTTTTAAAATTTTTGTTTTTCCTTTATTAGGATTTAAAAGATGCCAATTATGTAGGATGTTTATTTTTAAATTTATTTGAACAAAATTCAAATTTTGCAGCTAGGTGATGCTGATCAGAGCACTGGGGACCTGGCGGACCCATCCACCGGTGTCCACCCGTATGCAACACCCGCACCAGGAAGGCTGCCTCCCAAAGCCTGGGGGGCAAGGCGGAAACCTCATAACAACGTGGGCGGCACGGGCCGGTTAGGTTTAGGGTTGGGGGTCAGGGTTAGGGTATAGGGTCAAGTTTAGGGTTAAGGAAGGGGGGTGGTTTAGGTTTAGGGAAGGGGGGGGTGGTTTAGGTTTAGGGAAGGGGGGGTGGTTTAGGGTTAGGGAAGGGGGGTGGTTTAGGGTTAGGGAGGGGGGGGGGGGGGGGGGGGTTTTAGGGTTAGGGAGTTGACCCCGGAAATGCACTGGCCTGCCACACGTCATCCAGTAACCACCTGTCCCAATCCCCTGCTACGGAAACGCCACCCACCCAGGGTCAGGGTGCCCAAGACGAACACCATGTGCCCCTATCCCCGTCCCTGGCATACTTGCCACAAATAGTGTACGTCCGCCGTACCTATAATTATTTTTGGCCTTTTGCGTCCAGTGGACCTCAAATTATTTTACTTTGGGGCTTTTTTTAATTTATAGATGCCATAGAGGCTTTAAATGAGGCTCATGGCCTTTTGAACCTTATCAGGCTTCTACGCGTTTCGGGCTGCCTTGCCCTCATCAGGAAACCGGCTAAAGAAATATTAGTAATTAAAAGGACGTCTTCTAGGTCTTGTCCTTTATCCAAAATTTTATATTTTTATTTAAATTTTAGGGAATACAAAGCAACTACTCCAGGAAGGCTGGGAAGACAATAGAGTGAGAGGGTAAAATTATGCTTTGCCTGCACGGTAAGTAAAATCACTAATGTCCTTTTAAATTTCCTATGTTCAGGAGGGGACTTTTGCCCATATCTCGTGACAGGAGCGTCTTACCATGACTCTGAAGTACAATCCAGCACCATCTGAAGGTACCTTGTAGGGTCCCTGTAGATCTATTAAGGACCACGAAGTAGCGACTCTGGGAAGGCTGGGGAGGCCAATACGCCAGAAGGTAAGGTTTTGCTTTCCCTGCACGGTAAGTAAAATCACTAATGCCCTTTTAAATATCCTATGTTCAGGAGGGGACCTTTGCCCATACATCGTGACAGGAGCGTCTTACCATGGCCCTGAAGCACAAACCAGTACATCCAGAGGTACCTCATAGGGTCCCTGTCTGTCAACTGCAACAAGATTGAGCAACTGCTCTTTATATAGTGGGGAGGCCCCGCCCCTTAAACAGACACTGCTGTTAAACTGTGCTTTTATTAAGCTTTTTTTAAAAAAATCCAAATTTAGGCCTTAAATTATGCCAAAATATTGTTGCAGGAATTTTAGGTGATCAGTATTTTTTTAAAATTTTTGTTTTTCCTTTATTAGGATTTAAAAGATGCCAATTATGTAGGATGTTTATTTTTAAATTTATTTGAACAAAATTCAAATTTTGCAGCTAGGTGATGCTGATCAGAGCACTGGGGACCTGGCGGACCCATCCACCGGTGTCCACCCGTATGCAACACCCGCACCAGGAAGGCTGCCTCCCAAAGCCTGGGGGGCAAGGCGGAAACCTCATAACAACGTGGGCGGCACGGGCCGGTTAGGTTTAGGGTTGGGGGTCAGGGTTAGGGTATAGGGTCAAGTTTAGGGTTAAGGAAGGGGGGTGGTTTAGGTTTAGGGAAGGGGGGGGTGGTTTAGGTTTAGGGAAGGGGGGGTGGTTTAGGGTTAGGGAAGGGGGGTGGTTTAGGGTTAGGGAGGGGGGGGGGGGGGGGGTTTTAGGGTTAGGGAGTTGACCCCGGAAATGCACTGGCCTGCCACACGTCATCCAGTAACCACCTGTCCCAATCCCCTGCTACGGAAACGCCACCCACCCAGGGTCAGGGTGCCCAAGACGAACACCATGTGCCCCTATCCCCGTCCCTGGCATACTTGCCACAAATAGTGTACGTCCGCCGTACCTATAATTATTTTTGGCCTTTTGCGTCCAGTGGACCTCAAATTATTTTACTTTGGGGCTTTTTTTAATTTATAGATGCCATAGAGGCTTTAAATGAGGCTTATGGCCTTTTGAACCTTATCAGGCTTCTACGCGTTTCGGGCTGCCTTGCCCTCATCAGGAAACCGGCTAAAGAAATATTAGTAATTAAAAGGACGTCTTCTAGGTCTTGTCCTTTATCCAAAATTTTATATTTTTATTTAAATTTTAGGGAATACAAAGCAACTACTCCAGGAAGGCTGGGAAGACAATAGAGTGAGAGGGTAAAATTATGCTTTGCCTGCACGGTAAGTAAAATCACTAATGTCCTTTTAAATTTCCTATGTTCAGGAGGGGACTTTTGCCCATATCTCGTGACAGGAGCGTCTTACCATGACTCTGAAGTACAATCCAGCACCATCTGAAGGTACCTTGTAGGGTCCCTGTAGATCTATTAAGGACCACGAAGTAGCGACTCTGGGAAGGCTGGGGAGGCCAATACGCCAGAAGGTAAGGTTTTGCTTTCCCTGCACGGTAAGTAAAATCACTAATGCCCTTTTAAATATCCTATGTTCAGGAGGGGACCTTTGCCCATACATCGTGACAGGAGCGTCTTACCATGGCCCTGAAGCACAAACCAGTACATCCAGAGGTACCTCATAGGGTCCCTGTCTGTCAACTGCAACAAGATTGAGCAACTGCTCTTTATATAGTGGGGAGGCCCCGCCCCTTAAACAGACACTGCTGTTAAACTGTGCTTTTATTAAGCTTTTTTTAAAAAAATCCAAATTTAGGCCTTAAATTATGCCAAAATATTGTTGCAGGAATTTTAGGTGATCAGTATTTTTTTAAATTTTTGTTTTTCCTTTATTAGGATTTAAAAGATGCCAATTATGTAGGATGTTTATTTTTAAATTTATTTGAACAAAATTCAAATTTTGCAGCTAGGTGATGCTGATCAGAGCACTGGGGACCTGGCGGACCCATCCACCGGTGTCCACCCGTATGCAACACCCGCACCAGGAAGGCTGCCTCCCAAAGCCTGGGGGGCAAGGCGGAAACCTCATAACAACGTGGGCGGCACGGGCCGGTTAGGTTTAGGGTTGGGGGTCAGGGTTAGGGTATAGGGTCAAGTTTAGGGTTAAGGAAGGGGGGTGGTTTAGGTTTAGGGAAGGGGGGGGTGGTTTAGGTTTAGGGAAGGGGGGGTGGTTTAGGGTTAGGGAAGGGGGGGTGGTTTAGGGTTAGGGAGGGGGGGGGGGGGGGGTTTTAGGGTTAGGGAGTTGACCCCGGAAATGCACTGGCCTGCCACACGTCATCCAGTAACCACCTGTCCCAATCCCCTGCTACGGAAACGCCACCCACCCAGGGTCAGGGTGCCCAAGACGAACACCATGTGCCCCTATCCCCGTCCCTGGCATACTTGCCACAAATAGTGTACGTCCGCCGTACCTATAATTATTTTTGGCCTTTTGCGTCCAGTGGACCTCAAATTATTTTACTTTGGGGCTTTTTTTAATTTATAGATGCCATAGAGGCTTTAAATGAGGCTTATGGCCTTTTGAACCTTATCAGGCTTCTACGCGTTTCGGGCTGCCTTGCCCTCATCAGGAAACCGGCTAAAGAAATATTAGTAATTAAAAGGACGTCTTCTAGGTCTTGTCCTTTATCCAAAATTTTATATTTTTATTTAAATTTTAGGGAATACAAAGCAACTACTCCAGGAAGGCTGGGAAGACAATAGAGTGAGAGGGTAAAATTATGCTTTGCCTGCACGGTAAGTAAAATCACTAATGTCCTTTTAAATTTCCTATGTTCAGGAGGGGACTTTTGCCCATATCTCGTGACAGGAGCGTCTTACCATGACTCTGAAGTACAATCCAGCACCATCTGAAGGTACCTTGTAGGGTCCCTGTAGATCTATTAAGGACCACGAAGTAGCGACTCTGGGAAGGCTGGGGAGGCCAATACGCCAGAAGGTAAGGTTTTGCTTTCCCTGCACGGTAAGTAAAATCACTAATGCCCTTTTAAATATCCTATGTTCAGGAGGGGACCTTTGCCCATACATCGTGACAGGAGCGTCTTACCATGGCCCTGAAGCACAAACCAGTACATCCAGAGGTACCTCATAGGGTCCCTGTCTGTCAACTGCAACAAGATTGAGCAACTGCTCTTTATATAGTGGGGAGGCCCCGCCCCTTAAACAGACACTGCTGTTAAACTGTGCTTTTATTAAGCTTTTTTTAAAAAAATCCAAATTTAGGCCTTAAATTATGCCAAAATATTGTTGCAGGAATTTTAGGTGATCAGTATTTTTTTAAATTTTTGTTTTTCCTTTATTAGGATTTAAAAGATGCCAATTATGTAGGATGTTTATTTTTAAATTTATTTGAACAAAATTCAAATTTTGCAGCTAGGTGATGCTGATCAGAGCACTGGGGACCTGGCGGACCCATCCACCGGTGTCCACCCGTATGCAACACCCGCACCAGGAAGGCTGCCTCCCAAAGCCTGGGGGGCAAGGCGGAAACCTCATAACAACGTGGGCGGCACGGGCCGGTTAGGTTTAGGGTTGGGGGTCAGGGTTAGGGTATAGGGTCAAGTTTAGGGTTAAGGAAGGGGGGTGGTTTAGGTTTAGGGAAGGGGGGGGGTGGTTTAGGTTTAGGGAAGGGGGGGTGGTTTAGGGTTAGGGAAGGGGGGTGGTTTAGGGTTAGGGAGGGGGGGGGGGGGGGGGTTTTAGGGTTAGGGAGTTGACCCCGGAAATGCACTGGCCTGCCACACGTCATCCAGTAACCACCTGTCCCAATCCCCTGCTACGGAAACGCCACCCACCCAGGGTCAGGGTGCCCAAGACGAACACCATGTGCCCCTATCCCCGTCCCTGGCATACTTGCCACAAATAGTGTACGTCCGCCGTACCTATAATTATTTTTGGCCTTTTGCGTCCAGTGGACCTCAAATTATTTTACTTTGGGGCTTTTTTTAATTTATAGATGCCATAGAGGCTTTAAATGAGGCTTATGGCCTTTTGAACCTTATCAGGCTTCTACGCGTTTCGGGCTGCCTTGCCCTCATCAGGAAACCGGCTAAAGAAATATTAGTAATTAAAAGGACGTCTTCTAGGTCTTGTCCTTTATCCAAAATTTTATATTTTTATTTAAATTTTAGGGAATACAAAGCAACTACTCCAGGAAGGCTGGGAAGACAATAGAGTGAGAGGGTAAAATTATGCTTTGCCTGCACGGTAAGTAAAATCACTAATGTCCTTTTAAATTTCCTATGTTCAGGAGGGGACTTTTGCCCATATCTCGTGACAGGAGCGTCTTACCATGACTCTGAAGTACAATCCAGCACCATCTGAAGGTACCTTGTAGGGTCCCTGTAGATCTATTAAGGACCACGAAGTAGCGACTCTGGGAAGGCTGGGGAGGCCAATACGCCAGAAGGTAAGGTTTTGCTTTCCCTGCACGGTAAGTAAAATCACTAATGCCCTTTTAAATATCCTATGTTCAGGAGGGGACCTTTGCCCATACATCGTGACAGGAGCGTCTTACCATGGCCCTGAAGCACAAACCAGTACATCCAGAGGTACCTCATAGGGTCCCTGTCTGTCAACTGCAACAAGATTGAGCAACTGCTCTTTATATAGTGGGGAGGCCCCGCCCCTTAAACAGACACTGCTGTTAAACTGTGCTTTTATTAAGCTTTTTTTAAAAAAATCCAAATTTAGGCCTTAAATTATGCCAAAATATTGTTGCAGGAATTTTAGGTGATCAGTATTTTTTTAAAATTTTTGTTTTTCCTTTATTAGGATTTAAAAGATGCCAATTATGTAGGATGTTTATTTTTAAATTTATTTGAACAAAATTCAAATTTTGCAGCTAGGTGATGCTGATCAGAGCACTGGGGACCTGGCGGACCCATCCACCGGTGTCCACCCGTATGCAACACCCGCACCAGGAAGGCTGCCTCCCAAAGCCTGGGGGGCAAGGCGGAAACCTCATAACAACGTGGGCGGCACGGGCCGGTTAGGTTTAGGGTTGGGGGTCAGGGTTAGGGTATAGGGTCAAGTTTAGGGTTAAGGAAGGGGGGTGGTTTAGGTTTAGGGAAGGGGGGGGGTGGTTTAGGTTTAGGGAAGGGGGGGGTGGTTTAGGGTTAGGGAAGGGGGGGTGGTTTAGGGTTAGGGAGGGGGGGGGGGGGGGGTTTTAGGGTTAGGGAGTTGACCCCGGAAATGCACTGGCCTGCCACACGTCATCCAGTAACCACCTGTCCCAATCCCCTGCTACGGAAACGCCACCCACCCAGGGTCAGGGTGCCCAAGACGAACACCATGTGCCCCTATCCCCGTCCCTGGCATACTTGCCACAAATAGTGTACGTCCGCCGTACCTATAATTATTTTTGGCCTTTTGCGTCCAGTGGACCTCAAATTATTTTACTTTGGGGCTTTTTTTAATTTATAGATGCCATAGAGGCTTTAAATGAGGCTTATGGCCTTTTGAACCTTATCAGGCTTCTACGCGTTTCGGGCTGCCTTGCCCTCATCAGGAAACCGGCTAAAGAAATATTAGTAATTAAAAGGACGTCTTCTAGGTCTTGTCCTTTATCCAAAATTTTATATTTTTATTTAAATTTTAGGGAATACAAAGCAACTACTCCAGGAAGGCTGGGAAGACAATAGAGTGAGAGGGTAAAATTATGCTTTGCCTGCACGGTAAGTAAAATCACTAATGTCCTTTTAAATTTCCTATGTTCAGGAGGGGACTTTTGCCCATATCTCGTGACAGGAGCGTCTTACCATGACTCTGAAGTACAATCCAGCACCATCTGAAGGTACCTTGTAGGGTCCCTGTAGATCTATTAAGGACCACGAAGTAGCGACTCTGGGAAGGCTGGGGAGGCCAATACGCCAGAAGGTAAGGTTTTGCTTTCCCTGCACGGTAAGTAAAATCACTAATGCCCTTTTAAATATCCTATGTTCAGGAGGGGACCTTTGCCCATACATCGTGACAGGAGCGTCTTACCATGGCCCTGAAGCACAAACCAGTACATCCAGAGGTACCTCATAGGGTCCCTGTCTGTCAACTGCAACAAGATTGAGCAACTGCTCTTTATATAGTGGGGAGGCCCCGCCCCTTAAACAGACACTGCTGTTAAACTGTGCTTTTATTAAGCTTTTTTTAAAAAAATCCAAATTTAGGCCTTAAATTATGCCAAAATATTGTTGCAGGAATTTTAGGTGATCAGTATTTTTTTAAATTTTTGTTTTTCCTTTATTAGGATTTAAAAGATGCCAATTATGTAGGATGTTTATTTTTAAATTTATTTGAACAAAATTCAAATTTTGCAGCTAGGTGATGCTGATCAGAGCACTGGGGACCTGGCGGACCCATCCACCGGTGTCCACCCGTATGCAACACCCGCACCAGGAAGGCTGCCTCCCAAAGCCTGGGGGGCAAGGCGGAAACCTCATAACAACGTGGGCGGCACGGGCCGGTTAGGTTTAGGGTTGGGGGTCAGGGTTAGGGTATAGGGTCAAGTTTAGGGTTAAGGAAGGGGGGGTGGTTTAGGTTTAGGGAAGGGGGGGGGTGGTTTAGGTTTAGGGAAGGGGGGGTGGTTTAGGGTTAGGGAAGGGGGGTGGTTTAGGGTTAGGGAGGGGGGGGGGGGGGGGGTTTTAGGGTTAGGGAGTTGACCCCGGAAATGCACTGGCCTGCCACACGTCATCCAGTAACCACCTGTCCCAATCCCCTGCTACGGAAACGCCACCCACCCAGGGTCAGGGTGCCCAAGACGAACACCATGTGCCCCTATCCCCGTCCCTGGCATACTTGCCACAAATAGTGTACGTCCGCCGTACCTATAATTATTTTTGGCCTTTTGCGTCCAGTGGACCTCAAATTATTTTACTTTGGGGCTTTTTTTAATTTATAGATGCCATAGAGGCTTTAAATGAGGCTTATGGCCTTTTGAACCTTATCAGGCTTCTACGCGTTTCGGGCTGCCTTGCCCTCATCAGGAAACCGGCTAAAGAAATATTAGTAATTAAAAGGACGTCTTCTAGGTCTTGTCCTTTATCCAAAATTTTATATTTTTATTTAAATTTTAGGGAATACAAAGCAACTACTCCAGGAAGGCTGGGAAGACAATAGAGTGAGAGGGTAAAATTATGCTTTGCCTGCACGGTAAGTAAAATCACTAATGTCCTTTTAAATTTCCTATGTTCAGGAGGGGACTTTTGCCCATATCTCGTGACAGGAGCGTCTTACCATGACTCTGAAGTACAATCCAGCACCATCTGAAGGTACCTTGTAGGGTCCCTGTAGATCTATTAAGGACCACGAAGTAGCGACTCTGGGAAGGCTGGGGAGGCCAATACGCCAGAAGGTAAGGTTTTGCTTTCCCTGCACGGTAAGTAAAATCACTAATGCCCTTTTAAATATCCTATGTTCAGGAGGGGACCTTTGCCCATACATCGTGACAGGAGCGTCTTACCATGGCCCTGAAGCACAAACCAGTACATCCAGAGGTACCTCATAGGGTCCCTGTCTGTCAACTGCAACAAGATTGAGCAACTGCTCTTTATATAGTGGGGAGGCCCCGCCCCTTAAACAGACACTGCTGTTAAACTGTGCTTTTATTAAGCTTTTTTTAAAAAAATCCAAATTTAGGCCTTAAATTATGCCAAAATATTGTTGCAGGAATTTTAGGTGATCAGTATTTTTTTAAATTTTTGTTTTTCCTTTATTAGGATTTAAAAGATGCCAATTATGTAGGATGTTTATTTTTAAATTTATTTGAACAAAATTCAAATTTTGCAGCTAGGTGATGCTGATCAGAGCACTGGGGACCTGGCGGACCCATCCACCGGTGTCCACCCGTATGCAACACCCGCACCAGGAAGGCTGCCTCCCAAAGCCTGGGGGGCAAGGCGGAAACCTCATAACAACGTGGGCGGCACGGGCCGGTTAGGTTTAGGGTTGGGGGTCAGGGTTAGGGTATAGGGTCAAGTTTAGGGTTAAGGAAGGGGGGTGGTTTAGGTTTAGGGAAGGGGGGGGTGGTTTAGGTTTAGGGAAGGGGGGGTGGTTTAGGGTTAGGGAAGGGGGGTGGTTTAGGGTTAGGGAGGGGGGGGGGGGGGGGGTTTTAGGGTTAGGGAGTTGACCCCGGAAATGCACTGGCCTGCCACACGTCATCCAGTAACCACCTGTCCCAATCCCCTGCTACGGAAACGCCACCCACCCAGGGTCAGGGTGCCCAAGACGAACACCATGTGCCCCTATCCCCGTCCCTGGCATACTTGCCACAAATAGTGTACGTCCGCCGTACCTATAATTATTTTTGGCCTTTTGCGTCCAGTGGACCTCAAATTATTTTACTTTGGGGCTTTTTTTAATTTATAGATGCCATAGAGGCTTTAAATGAGGCTTATGGCCTTTTGAACCTTATCAGGCTTCTACGCGTTTCGGGCTGCCTTGCCCTCATCAGGAAACCGGCTAAAGAAATATTAGTAATTAAAAGGACGTCTTCTAGGTCTTGTCCTTTATCCAAAATTTTATATTTTTATTTAAATTTTAGGGAATACAAAGCAACTACTCCAGGAAGGCTGGGAAGACAATAGAGTGAGAGGGTAAAATTATGCTTTGCCTGCACGGTAAGTAAAATCACTAATGTCCTTTTAAATTTCCTATGTTCAGGAGGGGACTTTTGCCCATATCTCGTGACAGGAGCGTCTTACCATGACTCTGAAGTACAATCCAGCACCATCTGAAGGTACCTTGTAGGGTCCCTGTAGATCTATTAAGGACCACGAAGTAGCGACTCTGGGAAGGCTGGGGAGGCCAATACGCCAGAAGGTAAGGTTTTGCTTTCCCTGCACGGTAAGTAAAATCACTAATGCCCTTTTAAATATCCTATGTTCAGGAGGGGACCTTTGCCCATACATCGTGACAGGAGCGTCTTACCATGGCCCTGAAGCACAAACCAGTACATCCAGAGGTACCTCATAGGGTCCCTGTCTGTCAACTGCAACAAGATTGAGCAACTGCTCTTTATATAGTGGGGAGGCCCCGCCCCTTAAACAGACACTGCTGTTAAACTGTGCTTTTATTAAGCTTTTTTTAAAAAAATCCAAATTTAGGCCTTAAATTATGCCAAAATATTGTTGCAGGAATTTTAGGTGATCAGTATTTTTTTAAATTTTTGTTTTTCCTTTATTAGGATTTAAAAGATGCCAATTATGTAGGATGTTTATTTTTAAATTTATTTGAACAAAATTCAAATTTTGCAGCTAGGTGATGCTGATCAGAGCACTGGGGACCTGGCGGACCCATCCACCGGTGTCCACCCGTATGCAACACCCGCACCAGGAAGGCTGCCTCCCAAAGCCTGGGGGGCAAGGCGGAAACCTCATAACAACGTGGGCGGCACGGGCCGGTTAGGTTTAGGGTTGGGGGTCAGGGTTAGGGTATAGGGTCAAGTTTAGGGTTAAGGAAGGGGGGTGGTTTAGGTTTAGGGAAGGGGGGGGTGGTTTAGGTTTAGGGAAGGGGGGGTGGTTTAGGGTTAGGGAAGGGGGGGTGGTTTAGGGTTAGGGAGGGGGGGGGGGGGGGGGTTTTAGGGTTAGGGAGTTGACCCCGGAAATGCACTGGCCTGCCACACGTCATCCAGTAACCACCTGTCCCAATCCCCTGCTACGGAAACGCCACCCACCCAGGGTCAGGGTGCCCAAGACGAACACCATGTGCCCCTATCCCCGTCCCTGGCATACTTGCCACAAATAGTGTACGTCCGCCGTACCTATAATTATTTTTGGCCTTTTGCGTCCAGTGGACCTCAAATTATTTTACTTTGGGGCTTTTTTTTAATTTATAGATGCCATAGAGGCTTTAAATGAGGCTTATGGCCTTTTGAACCTTATCAGGCTTCTACGCGTTTCGGGCTGCCTTGCCCTCATCAGGAAACCGGCTAAAGAAATATTAGTAATTAAAAGGACGTCTTCTAGGTCTTGTCCTTTATCCAAAATTTTATATTTTTATTTAAATTTTAGGGAATACAAAGCAACTACTCCAGGAAGGCTGGGAAGACAATAGAGTGAGAGGGTAAAATTATGCTTTGCCTGCACGGTAAGTAAAATCACTAATGTCCTTTTAAATTTCCTATGTTCAGGAGGGGACTTTTGCCCATATCTCGTGACAGGAGCGTCTTACCATGACTCTGAAGTACAATCCAGCACCATCTGAAGGTACCTTGTAGGGTCCCTGTAGATCTATTAAGGACCACGAAGTAGCGACTCTGGGAAGGCTGGGGAGGCCAATACGCCAGAAGGTAAGGTTTTGCTTTCCCTGCACGGTAAGTAAAATCACTAATGCCCTTTTAAATATCCTATGTTCAGGAGGGGACCTTTGCCCATACATCGTGACAGGAGCGTCTTACCATGGCCCTGAAGCACAAACCAGTACATCCAGAGGTACCTCATAGGGTCCCTGTCTGTCAACTGCAACAAGATTGAGCAACTGCTCTTTATATAGTGGGGAGGCCCCGCCCCTTAAACAGACACTGCTGTTAAACTGTGCTTTTATTAAGCTTTTTTTAAAAAAAATCCAAATTTAGGCCTTAAATTATGCCAAAATATTGTTGCAGGAATTTTAGGTGATCAGTATTTTTTTAAATTTTTGTTTTTCCTTTATTAGGATTTAAAAGATGCCAATTATGTAGGATGTTTATTTTTAAATTTATTTGAACAAAATTCAAATTTTGCAGCTAGGTGATGCTGATCAGAGCACTGGGGACCTGGCGGACCCATCCACCGGTGTCCACCCGTATGCAACACCCGCACCAGGAAGGCTGCCTCCCAAAGCCTGGGGGGCAAGGCGGAAACCTCATAACAACGTGGGCGGCACGGGCCGGTTAGGTTTAGGGTTGGGGGTCAGGGTTAGGGTATAGGGTCAAGTTTAGGGTTAAGGAAGGGGGGTGGTTTAGGTTTAGGGAAGGGGGGGGTGGTTTAGGTTTAGGGAAGGGGGGGTGGTTTAGGGTTAGGGAAGGGGGGTGGTTTAGGGTTAGGGAGGGGGGGGGGGGGGGGTTTTAGGGTTAGGGAGTTGACCCCGGAAATGCACTGGCCTGCCACACGTCATCCAGTAACCACCTGTCCCAATCCCCTGCTACGGAAACGCCACCCACCCAGGGTCAGGGTGCCCAAGACGAACACCATGTGCCCCTATCCCCGTCCCTGGCATACTTGCCACAAATAGTGTACGTCCGCCGTACCTATAATTATTTTTGGCCTTTTGCGTCCAGTGGACCTCAAATTATTTTACTTTGGGGCTTTTTTTTAATTTATAGATGCCATAGAGGCTTTAAATGAGGCTTATGGCCTTTTGAGGCTTTAAATGAGGCTTATGGCCTTTTGAACCTTATCAGGCTTCTACGCGTTTCGGGCTGCCTTGCCCTCATCAGGAAACCGGCTAAAGAAATATTAGTAATTAAAAGGACGTCTTCTAGGTCTTGTCCTTTATCCAAAATTTTATATTTTTATTTAAATTTTAGGGAATACAAAGCAACTACTCCAGGAAGGCTGGGAAGACAATAGAGTGAGAGGGTAAAATTATGCTTTGCCTGCACGGTAAGTAAAATCACTAATGTCCTTTTAAATTTCCTATGTTCAGGAGGGGACTTTTGCCCATATCTCGTGACAGGAGCGTCTTACCATGACTCTGAAGTACAATCCAGCACCATCTGAAGGTACCTCGTAGGGTCCCTGTAGATTTATTAAGGACCACGAAGTAGCGACTCTGGGAAGGCTGGGGAGGCCAATACGCCAGAAGGTAAGGTTTTGCTTTCCCTGCACGGTAAGTAAAATCACTAATGCCCTTTTAAATATCCTATGTTCAGGAGGGGACCTTTGCCCATACATCGTGACAGGAGCGTCTTACCATGGCCCTGAAGCACAAACCAGTACATCCAGAGGTACCTCATAGGGTCCCTGTCTGTCAACTGCAACAAGATTGAGCAACTGCTCTTTATATAGTGGGGAGGCCCCGCCCCTTAAACAGACACTGCTGTTAAACTGTGCTTTTATTAAGCTTTTTTTTAAAAAAAATTCCAAATTTAGGCCTTAAATTATGCCAAAATATTGTTGCAGGAATTTTAGGTGATCAGTATTTTTTTAATTTTTGTTTTTCCTTTATTAGGATTTAAAAGATGCCAATTATGTAGGATGTTTATTTTTAAATTTATTTGAACAAAATTCAAATTTTGCAGCTAGGTGATGCTGATCAGAGTACTGGGGACCTGGCGGACCCATCCACCGGTGTCCACCCGTATGCAACACCCGCACCAGGAAGGCTGCCTCCCAAAGCCTGGGGGGCAAGGCGGAAACCTCATAACAACGTGGGCGGCACGGGCCGGTTAGGTTTAGGGTTGGGGGTCAGGGTTAGGGTATAGGGTCAGGTTTAGGGTTAGGGAAGGGGGGTGGTTTAGGTTTAGGGAAGGGGGGGTGGTTTAGGTTTAGGGAAGGGGGGGTGGTTTAGGGTTAGGGAAGGGGGGTGGTTTAGGGTTAGGGGGGGGGGTTTTAGGGTTAGGGAATTGACCCCGGAAATGCACTGGCCTGCCACACGTCATCCAGTAACCACCTGTCCCAATCCCCTGCTACGGAAACGCCACCCACCCAGGGTCAGGGTGCCCAAGACGAACACCATGTGCCCCTATCCCCGTCCCTGGCATACTTGCCACAAATAGTGTACGTCCGCCGTACCTATAATTATTTTTGGCCGTTTGCGTCCAGTGGACCTCAAATTATTTTGGGGCTTTTTTTTATTTATTTATGCCATAGAGGCTTTAAATGAGGCTTATGGCCTTTTGAACCTTATCAGGCTTCTACGCGTTTCGGGCTGCCTTGCCCTCATCAGGAAACCGGCTAAAGAAATATTAGTAATTAAAAGGACGTCTTCTAGGTCTTGTCCTTTATCCAAAATTTTATATTTTTATTTAAATTTTAGGGAATACAAAGCAACTACTCCAGGAAGGCTGGGAAGACAATAGAGTGAGAGGGTAAAATTATGCTTTGCCTGCACGGTAAGTAAAATCACTAATGTCCTTTTAAATTTCCTATGTTCAGGAGGGGACTTTTGCCCATATCTCGTGACAGGAGCGTCTTACCATGACTCTGAAGTACAATCCAGCACCATCTGAAGGTACCTCGTAGGGTCCCTGTAGATTTATTAAGGACCACGAAGTAGCGACTCTGGGAAGGCTGGGGAGGCCAATACGCCAGAAGGTAAGGTTTTGCTTTCCCTGCACGGTAAGTAAAATCACTAATGCCCTTTTAAATATCCTATGTTCAGGAGGGGACCTTTGCCCATACATCGTGACAGGAGCGTCTTACCATGGCCCTGAAGCACAAACCAGTACATCCAGAGGTACCTCATAGGGTCCCTGTCTGTCAACTGCAACAAGATTGAGCAACTGCTCTTTATATAGTGGGGAGGCCCCGCCCCTTAAACAGACACTGCTGTTAAACTGTGCTTTTATTAAGCTTTTTTTTAAAAAAAATTCCAAATTTAGGCCTTAAATTATGCCAAAATATTGTTGCAGGAATTTTAGGTGATCAGTATTTTTTTAATTTTTGTTTTTCCTTTATTAGGATTTAAAAGATGCCAATTATGTAGGATGTTTATTTTTAAATTTATTTGAACAAAATTCAAATTTTGCAGCTAGGTGATGCTGATCAGAGTACTGGGGACCTGGCGGACCCATCCACCGGTGTCCACCCGTATGCAACACCCGCACCAGGAAGGCTGCCTCCCAAAGCCTGGGGGGCAAGGCGGAAACCTCATAACAACGTGGGCGGCACGGGCCGGTTAGGTTTAGGGTTGGGGGTCAGGGTTAGGGTATAGGGTCAGGTTTAGGGTTAGGGAAGGGGGGTGGTTTAGGTTTAGGGAAGGGGGGGTGGTTTAGGTTTAGGGAAGGGGGGGTGGTTTAGGGTTAGGGAAGGGGGGTGGTTTAGGGTTAGGGGGGGGGGTTTTAGGGTTAGGGAATTGACCCCGGAAATGCACTGGCCTGCCACACGTCATCCAGTAACCACCTGTCCCAATCCCCTGCTACGGAAACGCCACCCACCCAGGGTCAGGGTGCCCAAGACGAACACCATGTGCCCCTATCCCCGTCCCTGGCATACTTGCCACAAATAGTGTACGTCCGCCGTACCTATAATTATTTTTGGCCGTTTGCGTCCAGTGGACCTCAAATTATTTTGGGGCTTTTTTTTATTTATTTATGCCATAGAGGCTTTAAATGAGGCTTATGGCCTTTTGAACCTTATCAGGCTTCTACGCGTTTCGGGCTGCCTTGCCCTCATCAGGAAACCGGCTAAAGAAATATTAGTAATTAAAAGGACGTCTTCTAGGTCTTGTCCTTTATCCAAAATTTTATATTTTTATTTAAATTTTAGGGAATACAAAGCAACTACTCCAGGAAGGCTGGGAAGACAATAGAGTGAGAGGGTAAAATTATGCTTTGCCTGCACGGTAAGTAAAATCACTAATGTCCTTTTAAATTTCCTATGTTCAGGAGGGGACTTTTGCCCATATCTCGTGACAGGAGCGTCTTACCATGACTCTGAAGTACAATCCAGCACCATCTGAAGGTACCTCGTAGGGTCCCTGTAGATTTATTAAGGACCACGAGAGTAGCGACTCTGGGAAGGCTGGGGAGGCCAATACGCCAGAAGGTAAGGTTTTGCTTTCCCTGCACGGTAAGTAAAATCACTAATGCCCTTTTAAATATCCTATGTTCAGGAGGGGACCTTTGCCCATACATCGTGACAGGAGCGTCTTACCATGGCCCTGAAGCACAAACCAGTACATCCAGAGGTACCTCATAGGGTCCCTGTCTGTCAACTGCAACAAGATTGAGCAACTGCTCTTTATATAGTGGGGAGGCCCCGCCCCTTAAACAGACACTGCTGTTAAACTGTGCTTTTATTAAGCTTTTTTTTAAAAAAAATTCCAAATTTAGGCCTTAAATTATGCCAAAATATTGTTGCAGGAATTTTAGGTGATCAGTATTTTTTTAATTTTTGTTTTTCCTTTATTAGGATTTAAAAGATGCCAATTATGTAGGATGTTTATTTTTAAATTTATTTGAACAAAATTCAAATTTTGCAGCTAGGTGATGCTGATCAGAGTACTGGGGACCTGGCGGACCCATCCACCGGTGTCCACCCGTATGCAACACCCGCACCAGGAAGGCTGCCTCCCAAAGCCTGGGGGGCAAGGCGGAAACCTCATAACAACGTGGGCGGCACGGGCCGGTTAGGTTTAGGGTTGGGGGTCAGGGTTAGGGTATAGGGTCAGGTTTAGGGTTAGGGAAGGGGGGTGGTTTAGGTTTAGGGAAGGGGGGGTGGTTTAGGTTTAGGGAAGGGGGGGTGGTTTAGGGTTAGGGAAGGGGGGTGGTTTAGGGTTAGGGGGGGGGGTTTTAGGGTTAGGGAATTGACCCCGGAAATGCACTGGCCTGCCACACGTCATCCAGTAACCACCTGTCCCAATCCCCTGCTACGGAAACGCCACCCACCCAGGGTCAGGGTGCCCAAGACGAACACCATGTGCCCTATCCCCGTCCCTGGCATACTTGCCACAAATAGTGTACGTCCGCCGTACCTATAATTATTTTTGGCCGTTTGCGTCCAGTGGACCTCAAATTATTTTGGGGCTTTTTTTTATTTATTTATGCCATAGAGGCTTTAAATGAGGCTTATGGCCTTTTGAACCTTATCAGGCTTCTACGCGTTTCGGGCTGCCTTGCCCTCATCAGGAAACCGGCTAAGAAATATTAGTAATTAAAAGGACGTCTTCTAGGTCTTGTCCTTTATCCAAAATTTTATATTTTTATTTAAATTTTAGGGAATACAAAGCAACTACTCCAGGAAGGCTGGGAAGACAATAGAGTGAGAGGGTAAAATTATGCTTTGCCTGCACGGTAAGTAAATCACTAATGTCCTTTTAAATTTCCTATGTTCAGGAGGGGACTTTTGCCCATATCTCGTGACAGGAGCGTCTTACCATGACTCTGAAGTACAATCCAGCACCATCTGAAGGTACCTCGTAGGGTCCCTGTAGATTTATTAAGGACCACGAAGTAGCGACTCTGGGAAGGCTGGGGAGGCCAATACGCCAGAAGTAAGGTTTTGCTTTCCCTGCACGGTAAGTAAAATCACTAATGCCCTTTTAAATATCCTATGTTCAGGAGGGGACCTTTGCCCATACATCGTGACAGGAGCGTCTTACCATGGCCCTGAAGCACAAACCAGTACATCCAGAGGTACCTCATAGGGTCCCTGTCTGTCAACTGCAACAAGATTGAGCAACTGCTCTTTATATAGTGGGGAGGCCCCGCCCCTTAAACAGACACTGCTGTTAAACTGTGCTTTTATTAAGCTTTTTTTTAAAAAAAAATCCAAATTTAGGCCTTAAATTATGCCAAAATATTGTTGCAGGAATTTTAGGTGATCAGTATTTTTTTAATTTTTGTTTTTCCTTTATTAGGATTTAAAAGATGCCAATTATGTAGGATGTTTATTTTTAAATTTATTTGAACAAAATTCAAATTTTGCAGCTAGGTGATGCTGATCAGAGTACTGGGGACCTGGCGGACCCATCACCGGTGTCACCCGTATGCAACACCCGCACCCAGGAAGGCTGCCTCCCAAAGCCTGGGGGGCAAGGCGGAAACCTCATAACAACGTGGGGCGGCACGGGCCGGTTAGGTTTAGGGTTGGGGGTCAGGGTTAGGGTATAGGGTCAGGTTTAGGGTTAGGGAAGGGGGGTGGTTTAGGTTTAGGGAAGGGGGGGGTGGTTTAGGTTTAGGGAAGGGGGGGTGGTTTAGGGTTAGGGAAGGGGGGTGGTTTAGGGTTAGGGGGGGGGGTTTTAGGGTTAGGGAATTGACCCCGGAAATGCACTGGCCTGCCACACGTCATCCAGTAACCACCTGTCCCAATCCCCTGCTACGAAACGCCACCCACCCAGGGTCAGGGTGCCCAAGACGAACACCATGTGCCCCTATCCCCGTCCCTGGCATACTTGCCACAAATAGTGTACGTCCGCCGTACCTATAATTATTTTTGGCCGTTTGCGTCCAGTGGACCTCAAATTATTTTGGGGCTTTTTTTTATTTATTTATGCCATAGAGGCTTTAAATGAGGCTTATGGCCTTTTGAACCTTATCAGGCTTCTACGCGTTTCGGGCTGCCTTGCCCTCATCAGGAAACCGGCTAAAGAAATATTAGTAATTAAAAGGACGTCTTCTAGGTCTTGTCCTTTATCCAAAATTTTATATTTTTATTTAAATTTTAGGGAATACAAAGCAACTACTCCAGGAAGGCTGGGAAGACAATAGAGTGAGAGGGTAAAATTATGCTTTGCCTGCACGGTAAGTAAAATCACTAATGTCCTTTTAAATTTCCTATGTTCAGGAGGGGACTTTTGCCCATATCTCGTGACAGGAGCGTCTTACCATGACTCTGAAGTACAATCCAGCACCATCTGAAGGTACCTCGTAGGGTCCCTGTAGATTTATTAAGGACCACGAGAGTAGCGACTCTGGGAAGGCTGGGGAGGCCAATACGCCAGAAGGTAAGGTTTTGCTTTCCCTGCACGGTAAGTAAAATCACTAATGCCCTTTTAAATATCCTATGTTCAGGAGGGGACCTTTGCCCATACATCGTGACAGGAGCGTCTTACCATGGCCCTGAAGCACAAACCAGTACATCCAGAGGTACCTCATAGGGTCCCTGTCTGTCAACTGCAACAAGATTGAGCAACTGCTCTTTATATAGTGGGGAGGCCCCGCCCCTTAAACAGACACTGCTGTTAAACTGTGCTTTTATTAAGCTTTTTTTAAAAAAAATTCCAAATTTAGGCCTTAAATTATGCCAAAATATTGTTGCAGGAATTTTAGGTGATCAGTATTTTTTTAATTTTTGTTTTTCCTTTATTAGGATTTAAAAGATGCCAATTATGTAGGATGTTTATTTTTAAATTTATTTGAACAAAATTCAAATTTTGCAGCTAGGTGATGCTGATCAGAGTACTGGGGACCTGGCGGACCCATCCACCGGTGTCCACCCGTATGCAACACCCGCACCAGGAAGGCTGCCTCCCAAAGCCTGGGGGGCAAGGCGGAAACCTCATAACAACGTGGGCGGCACGGGCCGGTTAGGTTTAGGGTTGGGGGTCAGGGTTAGGGTATAGGGTCAGGTTTAGGGTTAGGGAAGGGGGGTGGTTTAGGTTTAGGGAAGGGGGGGTGGTTTAGGTTTAGGGAAGGGGGGGTGGTTTAGGGTTAGGGAAGGGGGGTGGTTTAGGGTTAGGGGGGGGGGTTTTAGGGTTAGGGAATTGACCCCGGAAATGCACTGGCCTGCCACACGTCATCCAGTAACCACCTGTCCCAATCCCCTGCTACGGAAACGCCACCCACCCAGGGTCAGGGTGCCCAAGACGAACACCATGTGCCCCTATCCCCGTCCCTGGCATACTTGCCACAAATAGTGTACGTCCGCCGTACCTATAATTATTTTTGGCCGTTTGCGTCCAGTGGACCTCAAATTATTTTGGGGCTTTTTTTTATTTATTTATGCCATAGAGGCTTTAAATGAGGCTTATGGCCTTTTGAACCTTATCAGGCTTCTACGCGTTTCGGGCTGCCTTGCCCTCATCAGGAAACCGGCTAAAGAAATATTAGTAATTAAAAGGACGTCTTCTAGGTCTTGTCCTTTATCCAAAATTTTATATTTTTATTTAAATTTTAGGGAATACAAAGCAACTACTCCAGGAAGGCTGGGAAGACAATAGAGTGAGAGGGTAAAATTATGCTTTGCCTGCACGGTAAGTAAAATCACTAATGTCCTTTTAAATTTCCTATGTTCAGGAGGGGACTTTTGCCCATATCTCGTGACAGGAGCGTCTTACCATGACTCTGAAGTACAATCCAGCACCATCTGAAGGTACCTCGTAGGGTCCCTGTAGATTTATTAAGGACCACGAAGTAGCGACTCTGGGAAGGCTGGGGAGGCCAATACGCCAGAAGGTAAGGTTTTGCTTTCCCTGCACGGTAAGTAAAATCACTAATGCCCTTTTAAATATCCTATGTTCAGGAGGGGACCTTTGCCCATACATCGTGACAGGAGCGTCTTACCATGGCCCTGAAGCACAAACCAGTACATCCAGAGGTACCTCATAGGGTCCCTGTCTGTCAACTGCAACAAGATTGAGCAACTGCTCTTTATATAGTGGGGAGGCCCCGCCCCTTAAACAGACACTGCTGTTAAACTGTGCTTTTATTAAGCTTTTTTTTAAAAAAAATTCCAAATTTAGGCCTTAAATTATGCCAAAATATTGTTGCAGGAATTTTAGGTGATCAGTATTTTTTTAATTTTTGTTTTTCCTTTATTAGGATTTAAAAGATGCCAATTATGTAGGATGTTTATTTTTAAATTTATTTGAACAAAATTCAAATTTTGCAGCTAGGTGATGCTGATCAGAGTACTGGGGACCTGGCGGACCCATCCACCGGTGTCCACCCGTATGCAACACCCGCACCAGGAAGGCTGCCTCCCAAAGCCTGGGGGGCAAGGCGGAAACCTCATAACAACGTGGGCGGCACGGGCCGGTTAGGTTTAGGGTTGGGGGTCAGGGTTAGGGTATAGGGTCAGGTTTAGGGTTAGGGAAGGGGGGTGGTTTAGGTTTAGGGAAGGGGGGGTGGTTTAGGTTTAGGGAAGGGGGGGTGGTTTAGGGTTAGGGAAGGGGGGTGGTTTAGGGTTAGGGGGGGGGGTTTTAGGGTTAGGGAATTGACCCCGGAAATGCACTGGCCTGCCACACGTCATCCAGTAACCACCTGTCCCAATCCCCTGCTACGGAAACGCCACCCACCCAGGGTCAGGGTGCCCAAGACGAACACCATGTGCCCCTATCCCCGTCCCTGGCATACTTGCCACAAATAGTGTACGTCCGCCGTACCTATAATTATTTTTGGCCGTTTGCGTCCAGTGGACCTCAAATTATTTTGGGGCTTTTTTTTATTTATTTATGCCATAGAGGCTTTAAATGAGGCTTATGGCCTTTTGAACCTTATCAGGCTTCTACGCGTTTCGGGCTGCCTTGCCCTCATCAGGAAACCGGCTAAAGAAATATTAGTAATTAAAAGGACGTCTTCTAGGTCTTGTCCTTTATCCAAAATTTTATATTTTTATTTAAATTTTAGGGAATACAAAGCAACTACTCCAGGAAGGCTGGGAAGACAATAGAGTGAGAGGGTAAAATTATGCTTTGCCTGCACGGTAAGTAAAATCACTAATGTCCTTTTAAATTTCCTATGTTCAGGAGGGGACTTTTGCCCATATCTCGTGACAGGAGCGTCTTACCATGACTCTGAAGTACAATCCAGCACCATCTGAAGGTACCTCGTAGGGTCCCTGTAGATTTATTAAGGACCACGAAGTAGCGACTCTGGGAAGGCTGGGGAGGCCAATACGCCAGAAGGTAAGGTTTTGCTTTCCCTGCACGGTAAGTAAAATCACTAATGCCCTTTTAAATATCCTATGTTCAGGAGGGGACCTTTGCCCATACATCGTGACAGGAGCGTCTTACCATGGCCCTGAAGCACAAACCAGTACATCCAGAGGTACCTCATAGGGTCCCTGTCTGTCAACTGCAACAAGATTGAGCAACTGCTCTTTATATAGTGGGGAGGCCCCGCCCCTTAAACAGACACTGCTGTTAAACTGTGCTTTTATTAAGCTTTTTTTTAAAAAAAATTCCAAATTTAGGCCTTAAATTATGCCAAAATATTGTTGCAGGAATTTTAGGTGATCAGTATTTTTTTAATTTTTGTTTTTCCTTTATTAGGATTTAAAAGATGCCAATTATGTAGGATGTTTATTTTTAAATTTATTTGAACAAAATTCAAATTTTGCAGCTAGGTGATGCTGATCAGAGTACTGGGGACCTGGCGGACCCATCCACCGGTGTCCACCCGTATGCAACACCCGCACCAGGAAGGCTGCCTCCCAAAGCCTGGGGGGCAAGGCGGAAACCTCATAACAACGTGGGCGGCACGGGCCGGTTAGGTTTAGGGTTGGGGGTCAGGGTTAGGGTATAGGGTCAGGTTTAGGGTTAGGGAAGGGGGGTGGTTTAGGTTTAGGGAAGGGGGGGTGGTTTAGGTTTAGGGAAGGGGGGGTGGTTTAGGGTTAGGGAAGGGGGGTGGTTTAGGGTTAGGGGGGGGGGTTTTAGGGTTAGGGAATTGACCCCGGAAATGCACTGGCCTGCCACACGTCATCCAGTAACCACCTGTCCCAATCCCCTGCTACGGAAACGCCACCCACCCAGGGTCAGGGTGCCCAAGACGAACACCATGTGCCCCTATCCCCGTCCCTGGCATACTTGCCACAAATAGTGTACGTCCGCCGTACCTATAATTATTTTTGGCCGTTTGCGTCCAGTGGACCTCAAATTATTTTGGGGCTTTTTTTTATTTATTTATGCCATAGAGGCTTTAAATGAGGCTTATGGCCTTTTGAACCTTATCAGGCTTCTACGCGTTTCGGGCTGCCTTGCCCTCATCAGGAAACCGGCTAAAGAAATATTAGTAATTAAAAGGACGTCTTCTAGGTCTTGTCCTTTATCCAAAATTTTATATTTTTATTTAAATTTTAGGGAATACAAAGCAACTACTCCAGGAAGGCTGGGAAGACAATAGAGTGAGAGGGTAAAATTATGCTTTGCCTGCACGGTAAGTAAAATCACTAATGTCCTTTTAAATTTCCTATGTTCAGGAGGGGACTTTTGCCCATATCTCGTGACAGGAGCGTCTTACCATGACTCTGAAGTACAATCCAGCACCATCTGAAGGTACCTCGTAGGGTCCCTGTAGATTTATTAAGGACCACGAAGTAGCGACTCTGGGAAGGCTGGGGAGGCCAATACGCCAGAAGGTAAGGTTTTGCTTTCCCTGCACGGTAAGTAAAATCACTAATGCCCTTTTAAATATCCTATGTTCAGGAGGGGACCTTTGCCCATACATCGTGACAGGAGCGTCTTACCATGGCCCTGAAGCACAAACCAGTACATCCAGAGGTACCTCATAGGGTCCCTGTCTGTCAACTGCAACAAGATTGAGCAACTGCTCTTTATATAGTGGGGAGGCCCCGCCCCTTAAACAGACACTGCTGTTAAACTGTGCTTTTATTAAGCTTTTTTTTAAAAAAAATTCCAAATTTAGGCCTTAAATTATGCCAAAATATTGTTGCAGGAATTTTAGGTGATCAGTATTTTTTTAATTTTTGTTTTTCCTTTATTAGGATTTAAAAGATGCCAATTATGTAGGATGTTTATTTTTAAATTTATTTGAACAAAATTCAAATTTTGCAGCTAGGTGATGCTGATCAGAGTACTGGGGACCTGGCGGACCCATCCACCGGTGTCCACCCGTATGCAACACCCGCACCAGGAAGGCTGCCTCCCAAAGCCTGGGGGGCAAGGCGGAAACCTCATAACAACGTGGGCGGCACGGGCCGGTTAGGTTTAGGGTTGGGGGTCAGGGTTAGGGTATAGGGTCAGGTTTAGGGTTAGGGAAGGGGGGTGGTTTAGGTTTAGGGAAGGGGGGGTGGTTTAGGTTTAGGGAAGGGGGGGTGGTTTAGGGTTAGGGAAGGGGGGTGGTTTAGGGTTAGGGGGGGGGGTTTTAGGGTTAGGGAATTGACCCCGGAAATGCACTGGCCTGCCACACGTCATCCAGTAACCACCTGTCCCAATCCCCTGCTACGGAAACGCCACCCACCCAGGGTCAGGGTGCCCAAGACGAACACCATGTGCCCCTATCCCCGTCCCTGGCATACTTGCCACAAATAGTGTACGTCCGCCGTACCTATAATTATTTTTGGCCGTTTGCGTCCAGTGGACCTCAAATTATTTTGGGGCTTTTTTTTATTTATTTATGCCATAGAGGCTTTAAATGAGGCTTATGGCCTTTTGAACCTTATCAGGCTTCTACGCGTTTCGGGCTGCCTTGCCCTCATCAGGAAACCGGCTAAAGAAATATTAGTAATTAAAAGGACGTCTTCTAGGTCTTGTCCTTTATCCAAAATTTTATATTTTTATTTAAATTTTAGGGAATACAAAGCAACTACTCCAGGAAGGCTGGGAAGACAATAGAGTGAGAGGGTAAAATTATGCTTTGCCTGCACGGTAAGTAAAATCACTAATGTCCTTTTAAATTTCCTATGTTCAGGAGGGGACTTTTGCCCATATCTCGTGACAGGAGCGTCTTACCATGACTCTGAAGTACAATCCAGCACCATCTGAAGGTACCTCGTAGGGTCCCTGTAGATTTATTAAGGACCACGAAGTAGCGACTCTGGGAAGGCTGGGGAGGCCAATACGCCAGAAGGTAAGGTTTTGCTTTCCCTGCACGGTAAGTAAAATCACTAATGCCCTTTTAAATATCCTATGTTCAGGAGGGGACCTTTGCCCATACATCGTGACAGGAGCGTCTTACCATGGCCCTGAAGCACAAACCAGTACATCCAGAGGTACCTCATAGGGTCCCTGTCTGTCAACTGCAACAAGATTGAGCAACTGCTCTTTATATAGTGGGGAGGCCCCGCCCCTTAAACAGACACTGCTGTTAAACTGTGCTTTTATTAAGCTTTTTTTTAAAAAAAATTCCAAATTTAGGCCTTAAATTATGCCAAAATATTGTTGCAGGAATTTTAGGTGATCAGTATTTTTTTAATTTTTGTTTTTCCTTTATTAGGATTTAAAAGATGCCAATTATGTAGGATGTTTATTTTTAAATTTATTTGAACAAAATTCAAATTTTGCAGCTAGGTGATGCTGATCAGAGTACTGGGGACCTGGCGGACCCATCCACCGGTGTCCACCCGTATGCAACACCCGCACCAGGAAGGCTGCCTCCCAAAGCCTGGGGGGCAAGGCGGAAACCTCATAACAACGTGGGCGGCACGGGCCGGTTAGGTTTAGGGTTGGGGGTCAGGGTTAGGGTATAGGGTCAGGTTTAGGGTTAGGGAAGGGGGGTGGTTTAGGTTTAGGGAAGGGGGGGTGGTTTAGGTTTAGGGAAGGGGGGGTGGTTTAGGGTTAGGGAAGGGGGGTGGTTTAGGGTTAGGGGGGGGGGGTTTAGGGTTAGGGAATTGACCCCGGAAATGCACTGGCCTGCCACACGTCATCCAGTAACCACCTGTCCCAATCCCCTGCTACGGAAACGCCACCCACCCAGGGTCAGGGTGCCCAAGACGAACACCATGTGCCCCTATCCCCGTCCCTGGCATACTTGCCACAAATAGTGTACGTCCGCCGTACCTATAATTATTTTTGGCCGTTTGCGTCCAGTGGACCTCAAATTATTTTGGGGCTTTTTTTTATTTATTTATGCCATAGAGGCTTTAAATGAGGCTTATGGCCTTTTGAACCTTATCAGGCTTCTACGCGTTTCGGGCTGCCTTGCCCTCATCAGGAAACCGGCTAAAGAAATATTAGTAATTAAAAGGACGTCTTCTAGGTCTTGTCCTTTATCCAAAATTTTATATTTTTATTTAAATTTTAGGGAATACAAAGCAACTACTCCAGGAAGGCTGGGAAGACAATAGAGTGAGAGGGTAAAATTATGCTTTGCCTGCACGGTAAGTAAAATCACTAATGTCCTTTTAAATTTCCTATGTTCAGGAGGGGACTTTTGCCCATATCTCGTGACAGGAGCGTCTTACCATGACTCTGAAGTACAATCCAGCACCATCTGAAGGTACCTCGTAGGGTCCCTGTAGATTTATTAAGGACCACGAAGTAGCGACTCTGGGAAGGCTGGGGAGGCCAATACGCCAGAAGGTAAGGTTTTGCTTTCCCTGCACGGTAAGTAAAATCACTAATGCCCTTTTAAATATCCTATGTTCAGGAGGGGACCTTTGCCCATACATCGTGACAGGAGCGTCTTACCATGGCCCTGAAGCACAAACCAGTACATCCAGAGGTACCTCATAGGGTCCCTGTCTGTCAACTGCAACAAGATTGAGCAACTGCTCTTTATATAGTGGGGAGGCCCCGCCCCTTAAACAGACACTGCTGTTAAACTGTGCTTTTATTAAGCTTTTTTTTTAAAAAAAATTCCAAATTTAGGCCTTAAATTATGCCAAAATATTGTTGCAGGAATTTTAGGTGATCAGTATTTTTTTAATTTTTGTTTTTCCTTTATTAGGATTTAAAAGATGCCAATTATGTAGGATGTTTATTTTTAAATTTATTTGAACAAAATTCAAATTTTGCAGCTAGGTGATGCTGATCAGAGTACTGGGGACCTGGCGGACCCATCCACCGGTGTCCACCCGTATGCAACACCCGCACCAGGAAGGCTGCCTCCCAAAGCCTGGGGGGCAAGGCGGAAACCTCATAACAACGTGGGCGGCACGGGCCGGTTAGGTTTAGGGTTGGGGGTCAGGGTTAGGGTATAGGGTCAGGTTTAGGGTTAGGGAAGGGGGGTGGTTTAGGTTTAGGGAAGGGGGGGTGGTTTAGGTTTAGGGAAGGGGGGGTGGTTTAGGGTTAGGGAAGGGGGGTGGTTTAGGGTTAGGGGGGGGGGGTTTTAGGGTTAGGGAATTGACCCCGGAAATGCACTGGCCTGCCACACGTCATCCAGTAACCACCTGTCCCAATCCCCTGCTACGGAAACGCCACCCACCCAGGGTCAGGGTGCCCAAGACGAACACCATGTGCCCCTATCCCCGTCCCTGGCATACTTGCCACAAATAGTGTACGTCCGCCGTACCTATAATTATTTTTGGCCGTTTGCGTCCAGTGGACCTCAAATTATTTTGGGGCTTTTTTTTATTTATTTATGCCATAGAGGCTTTAAATGAGGCTTATGGCCTTTTGAACCTTATCAGGCTTCTACGCGTTTCGGGCTGCCTTGCCCTCATCAGGAAACCGGCTAAAGAAATATTAGTAATTAAAAGGACGTCTTCTAGGTCTTGTCCTTTATCCAAAATTTTATATTTTTATTTAAATTTTAGGGAATACAAAGCAACTACTCCAGGAAGGCTGGGAAGACAATAGAGTGAGAGGGTAAAATTATGCTTTGCCTGCACGGTAAGTAAAATCACTAATGTCCTTTTAAATTTCCTATGTTCAGGAGGGGACTTTTGCCCATATCTCGTGACAGGAGCGTCTTACCATGACTCTGAAGTACAATCCAGCACCATCTGAAGGTACCTCGTAGGGTCCCTGTAGATTTATTAAGGACCACGAAGTAGCGACTCTGGGAAGGCTGGGGAGGCCAATACGCCAGAAGGTAAGGTTTTGCTTTCCCTGCACGGTAAGTAAAATCACTAATGCCCTTTTAAATATCCTATGTTCAGGAGGGGACCTTTGCCCATACATCGTGACAGGAGCGTCTTACCATGGCCCTGAAGCACAAACCAGTACATCCAGAGGTACCTCATAGGGTCCCTGTCTGTCAACTGCAACAAGATTGAGCAACTGCTCTTTATATAGTGGGGAGGCCCCGCCCCTTAAACAGACACTGCTGTTAAACTGTGCTTTTATTAAGCTTTTTTTTAAAAAAAATTCCAAATTTAGGCCTTAAATTATGCCAAAATATTGTTGCAGGAATTTTAGGTGATCAGTATTTTTTTAATTTTTGTTTTTCCTTTATTAGGATTTAAAAGATGCCAATTATGTAGGATGTTTATTTTTAAATTTATTTGAACAAAATTCAAATTTTGCAGCTAGGTGATGCTGATCAGAGTACTGGGGACCTGGCGGACCCATCCACCGGTGTCCACCCGTATGCAACACCCGCACCAGGAAGGCTGCCTCCCAAAGCCTGGGGGGCAAGGCGGAAACCTCATAACAACGTGGGCGGCACGGGCCGGTTAGGTTTAGGGTTGGGGGTCAGGGTTAGGGTATAGGGTCAGGTTTAGGGTTAGGGAAGGGGGGTGGTTTAGGTTTAGGGAAGGGGGGGTGGTTTAGGTTTAGGGAAGGGGGGGTGGTTTAGGGTTAGGGAAGGGGGGTGGTTTAGGGTTAGGGGGGGGGGTTTTAGGGTTAGGGAATTGACCCCGGAAATGCACTGGCCTGCCACACGTCATCCAGTAACCACCTGTCCCAATCCCCTGCTACGGAAACGCCACCCACCCAGGGTCAGGGTGCCCAAGACGAACACCATGTGCCCCTATCCCCGTCCCTGGCATACTTGCCACAAATAGTGTACGTCCGCCGTACCTATAATTATTTTTGGCCGTTTGCGTCCAGTGGACCTCAAATTATTTTGGGGCTTTTTTTTATTTATTTATGCCATAGAGGCTTTAAATGAGGCTTATGGCCTTTTGAACCTTATCAGGCTTCTACGCGTTTCGGGCTGCCTTGCCCTCATCAGGAAACCGGCTAAAGAAATATTAGTAATTAAAAGGACGTCTTCTAGGTCTTGTCCTTTATCCAAAATTTTATATTTTTATTTAAATTTTAGGGAATACAAAGCAACTACTCCAGGAAGGCTGGGAAGACAATAGAGTGAGAGGGTAAAATTATGCTTTGCCTGCACGGTAAGTAAAATCACTAATGTCCTTTTAAATTTCCTATGTTCAGGAGGGGACTTTTGCCCATATCTCGTGACAGGAGCGTCTTACCATGACTCTGAAGTACAATCCAGCACCATCTGAAGGTACCTCGTAGGGTCCCTGTAGATTTATTAAGGACCACGAAGTAGCGACTCTGGGAAGGCTGGGGAGGCCAATACGCCAGAAGGTAAGGTTTTGCTTTCCCTGCACGGTAAGTAAAATCACTAATGCCCTTTTAAATATCCTATGTTCAGGAGGGGACCTTTGCCCATACATCGTGACAGGAGCGTCTTACCATGGCCCTGAAGCACAAACCAGTACATCCAGAGGTACCTCATAGGGTCCCTGTCTGTCAACTGCAACAAGATTGAGCAACTGCTCTTTATATAGTGGGGAGGCCCCGCCCCTTAAACAGACACTGCTGTTAAACTGTGCTTTTATTAAGCTTTTTTTTTAAAAAAAATTCCAAATTTAGGCCTTAAATTATGCCAAAATATTGTTGCAGGAATTTTAGGTGATCAGTATTTTTTTAATTTTTGTTTTTCCTTTATTAGGATTTAAAAGATGCCAATTATGTAGGATGTTTATTTTTAAATTTATTTGAACAAAATTCAAATTTTGCAGCTAGGTGATGCTGATCAGAGTACTGGGGACCTGGCGGACCCATCCACCGGTGTCCACCCGTATGCAACACCCGCACCAGGAAGGCTGCCTCCCAAAGCCTGGGGGGCAAGGCGGAAACCTCATAACAACGTGGGCGGCACGGGCCGGTTAGGTTTAGGGTTGGGGGTCAGGGTTAGGGTTAGGGTTAGGGTTAGGGTTAGGGTTAGGGTTTAGGGTTAGGGTTAGGGTTAGGGTTAGGGTTTAGGGTTAGGGTTAGGGTTAGGGTTAGGGGTTAGGGTTAGGGTTAGGGTTAGGGTTAGGGTTAGGGGTTAGGGTTAGGGTTAGGGTTAGGGTTAGGGGTTAGGGTTAGGGTTAGGGCTAGGGCTAGGGCTAGGGCTATGGCTAGGGCTAGGGTTAGGGCTAGGGTTAGGGTTAGGGTTAGGGTTAGGGTTAGGGGTTAGGGTTAGGGTTAGGGGTTAGGGGTTAGGGTTAGGGTTAGGGTTA
>NW_026042480.1:212500-235000 GCF_023856365.1 Brienomyrus brachyistius
AGTGAAATTTTGTAATTTGTCATTACGCCCAAAACTACTGACATTTGGTCATTACTACTGACATATGGTTAAAACTACTGACATATGGTCAAAACTACTGACATATGGCCAAAACTACTGACATATGGCCAAAACTACTGACATATGGTCATTAGTGACCATAACCCTAACCCTACCCAGAATTTCAACATTGAAATTACGAATTTCCTCATTAACCCCAACCCTAACCCTACCCAGAATTTCACAGTGAAATTTTGTAATTTGTCATTACGCCCAAAACTAATCATAACCCTAACCCTACCCAGAATTTCAACATTGAAATTACGAATTTCCTCATTAACCCCAACCCTAACCCTACCCAGAATTTCACAGTGAAATTTTGTAATTTGTCATTACACCCAAAACTACTGACATTTGGTCATTACTACTGACATATGGTCAAAACTACTGACATATGGTCAAAACTACTGACATATGGCCAAAACTACTGACATATGGCCAAAACTACTGACATATGGTCATTACTGACCATAACCCTAACCCTACCCAGAATTTCAACATTGAAATTACGAATTTCCTCATTAACCCCAACCCTAACCCTACCCAGAATTTCACAGTGAAATTTTGTAATTTGTCATTACGCCCAAAACTAATCATAACCCTAACCCTACCCAGAATTTCAACATTGAAATTACGAATTTCCTCATTAACCCCAACCCTAACCCTACCCAGAATTTCACAGTGAAATTTTGTAATTTGTCATTACGCCCAAAACTACTGACATTTGGTCATTACTACTGACATATGGTCAAAACTACTGACATATGGCCAAAACTACTGACATATGGCCAAAACTACTGACATATGGTCATTACTGACCATAACCCTAACCCTACCCAGAATTTCAACATTGAAATTACGAATTTCCTCATTAACCCCAACCCTAACCCTACCCAGAATTTCACAGTGAAATTTTGTAATTTGTCATTACGCCCAAAACTAATCATAACCCTAACCCTACCCAGAATTTCAACATTGAAATTACGAATTTCCTCATTAACCCCAACCCTAACCCTACCCAGAATTTCACAGTGAAATTTTGTAATTTGTCATTACGCCCAAAACTACTGACATTTGGTCATTACTACTGACATATGGTCAAAACTACTGACATATGGCCAAAACTACTGACATATGGCCAAAACTACTGACATATGGTCATTACTGACCATAACCCTAACCCTACCCAGAATTTCAACATTGAAATTACGAATTTCCTCATTAACCCCAACCCTAACCCTACCCAGAATTTCACAGTGAAATTTTGTAATTTGTCATTACGCCCAAAACTACTGACATATGGTCATTACTACTGACATATGGTCAAAACTACTGACATATGGTCAAAACTACTGACATATGGTCAAAACTACTGACATATGGTCATTACTGACCATAACCCTAACCCTACTGACCGACCCGGTGAGTGCCACATTTTCAACATGTAGATCGTGGATCCAAATTTACACATGGATATGACGGATATGCTGACTAACTTAGGAAGAGCCACATTTTCAACCTGTATATCATGGATCCTTATTTACACATGGATATGACGGTTATACTGACCGAACCGGTGAGTGCCAAATTTTCAATATGTAGATCGTGGATCCTTATTTACACATGGATATGACGGATATGCTGACCGAACCGGTGAGGGCCACATTTTCAACATGTAGATCGTGGATCCTTATTTACACATGGATATGACGGATATGCTGACTAACTTAGGAAGAGCCACATTTTCAACCTGTATATCGTGGATCCTTATTTACACATGGATATGACGTATGTGCTGACCGACCCGGTGAGGGCCACATTTTCAACATGTAGATCGTGGATCCTTATTTACACATGGATATGACGGATATGCTGACTAACTTAGGAAGAGCCACATTTTCAACCTGTATATCGTGGATCCTTATTTACACATGGATATGACGGATGTGCTGACCGACCCGGTGAGTGCCACATTTTCAACATGTAGATCATGGATCCTTATTTACACATGGATATGAAGGATATGCTGACTAACTTAGGAAGAGCCACATTTTCAACCTGTATATCGTGGATCCTTATTTACACATGGATATGACGTATGTGCTGACCGACCCGGTGAGGGCCACATTTTCAACATGTAGATCGTGGATCCTTATTTACACATGGATATGACGGATATGCTGACTAACTTAGGAAGAGCCACATTTTCAACCTGTATATCGTGGATCCTTATTTACACATGGATATGACGGATGTGCTGACCGACCCGGTGAGTGCCACATTTTCAACATGTAGATCATGGATCCTTATTTACACATGGATATGACGGATATGCTGACTAACTTAGGAAGAGCCACATTTTCAACCTGTATATCGTGGATCCTTATTTACACATGGATATGACGTATGTGCTGACCGACCCGGTGAGTGCCACATTTTCAACATGTAGATCGTGGATCCAAATTTACACATGGATATGACGGATATGCTGACTAACTTAGGAAGAGCCACATTTTCAACCTGTATATCATGGATCCTTATTTACACATGGATATGACGGTTATGCTGACCGAACCGGTGAGTGCCAAATTTTCAACATGTAGATCGTGGATCCTTATTTACACATGGATATGACGGATATGCTGACCTACCCGGTGAGTGCCACATTTTCCACATGTAGATCGTGGATCCTTATTTACACATGGATATGACGGATGTGCTGACCTACCCGGTGAGTGCCACATTTTCAACCTATATATCGTGGATCCTTATTTACACATGGATATGACGGTTATGCTGACTAACTTAGGAAGAGCCACATTTTCCACATGTAGATCATGGATCCTTATTTACACATGGATATGATGGATGTGCTGACCGACTCGGTGAGTGCCACATTTTCAACATGTAGAAAGTTAGCCAATGCAAGTGAATTGGGACTTTTAAAAAAAAAATGTATGAATGAGTGTACCAAGTTTCATGAGTGCAGCCCTCAGCACAGAGCAGCAGTGGGCGTTTGAGTTTGCTAAAATAGGCAATGCAAGTAAATGGGGACTTTTAAAAAAAAAATGCCTCAAACTAACATTAAGGGGTGTCACGACCGAACCGTATATGCTAGAGGTCTGAAATTTTGTTGACATAAACTAGACTGATGCATGAATAAATCTGCCAAGTTTCGTGACTGTAGTTATCACCACACGCCCGCAATGACCTTTTGAACTTGATGACGTCGGCAATGTTAAGTGAACGGAGGCACCCCACCTGTCATTTGACAGGCCATAACTCTGTGCAGGAATAACCTAGAAAGATGGTTCAAAATATGTTAGAAACTAGACAGTCTGCCCTTTAATCCTTTCCATACATGTCCATTAAAATTATTCTTCCTTAATTAATTTATACATGCTTCAAAAAAGAGGAGCATATTTTAATTGTATTTTCCTTTGTCTTAGCAAAAAATGCCTCTGTCTGTCTTAACCAACAAACCCATTCTGCAAGCTTGCTGCAGCTCAGAGGGGCATTTCTTAGAAATCAGGACATAACTCCAGTTTGGTACCAGTTAGAGGTCTGAAATTTGAAATGATGATAGAAACGCTAGGTCAGCACCAGTCTGCAAAATTTCAGGGGTCCATCCCCCAGGGAACGGCAGTTATTAACTCTTTAGTGTCTGGTGGTCTCACACCTGGCCCGAATGAGCTAGAAGTCTGCAATTTCGCATTTTGGACACAGGTAAATTGGGAAATGACATATTGGATTTTTAGGGGCCTGGTCCACACCAAAGGGCCACAAACTACATAAAGGTACCTGCGCCGTCAGCCGTGTGAGTTAGATGGCTGAATTTTGTCATGCATACACTAAGGCCATTGCCAAACACAACTGTAAAGTTTCATTGACGTAAACCTTACAGAAGAGTTTTTATTGGCCGTCAAAGTCAGTGATGTGGGCAATGTTAAGTGAATGGAGGCACCCCACCTGTCACTTCATAGCCCGTAACTCCACGTAGCAGTGCCCTAGAAAGGTGCTTTGAAGTGTGCTTAAAAGTAGACGGTCTGCTCTTTAATTCTATCTATACAGATTCATTACAAATATGCCTCCTTAATTAAAAACGAGTGTGATATTTATCGTGAGTCGCTGCACTGTTCATGACTAGGCCTCAAACTACCTCGAGGGGGGTCACGGCTGAGCCGTACAAGCTAGGGTTTCTAAAGTTTGGTGTGGACATACTGGACACGTGTTTGGTGAAATACGGTATCATGAGTGCAGACCTGGTAGAAGTATAATTATTTACTTTAAAAAAAATTTTTTTCAAACTCAGCAATTACGGATTTGCATAGTCTGAATATTATCGGTCTCTGAGAGTAGCTGCATGAGCTAAGTTCATGGTTGTCTTGGCAACGGCACGTCTCCACTCCACAAATTGATACAAAAATGTAACACTCTCTGCAGCGAGGGCAAGGCTCGGCTGAAAAATGGGTGTGGCGCTGTTTTGTGTATGCAGAAGCACGTGGTGAGACATTTAGTAACATTTGGGGGGGCGTTACGACTTAACCGTATAATCTAGGGTTCTGAAATTTGGCGAGCACAAACTATATTTATGTAGGAACTGATGTCCCGAGTTTCATTAGTGTAGCTCTTGCAGAACATATCTGAGGGACCTGTGACTTTATGTTTTTAATGGTTTCGGAAGGGAAAGGGTGGAGGGTCACTTTAGGGGGTCTTGTGGCTGACCCCTGTGACCGAGAGGGCTGAAATTTCACACACATGAACTACATACATGTGTGAATGAGTGTGCCATGTTTCATGAGTGCAGCCCTCAGCACAGAGCAGCAGTGGGCGTTTCAGTTTGCTAAAATAGGCAATGGAAGTAAATGGGGACTTTTAAAAAAAAATGCCTCAAACGAAGCTGGGGGGGCGTTACGACTTAACCGTATAATCTAGGGTTCTGAAATTTGGCGAGCACAAACTATATTTATGTAGGAACTGATGTCCCGAGTTTCATTAGTGTAGCTCTTGCAGAACATATCTGAGGGACCTGTGACTTTATGTTTTTAATGGTTTCGGAAGGGAAAGGGTGCAGGGTCACTTTAGGGGGTCTTGTGACTGACCCCTGTGACCGAGAGGGCTGAAATTTCACACACATGAACTACATACATGTATGAATGAGTGTACCAAGTTTCATGAGTGCAGCCTTCAGCACAGAGCAGCAGTGGGCGTTTCAGTTTGCTAAAATAGGCAATGGAAGTAAATGGGGACTTTTAAAAAAAAATGCCTCAAACGAAGCTGGGGGGGCGTTACGACTTAACCGTATAATCTAGGGTTCTGAAATTTGGCGAGCACAAACTATATTTATGTAGGAACTGATGTCCCGAGTTTCATTAGTGTAGCTCTTGCAGAACATATCTGAGGGACCTGTGACTTTATGTTTTTAATGGTTTCGGAAGGGAAAGGGTGCAGGGTCACTTTAGGGGGTCTTGTGACTGACCCCTGTGACCGAGAGGGCTGAAATTTCACACACATGAACTACATACATGTGTGAATGAGTATGCCAAGTTTCATGAGTGCAGCCCTCAGCACAGAGCAGCAGTGGGCGTTTCAGTTTGCTAAAATAGGCAATGGAAGTAAATGGGGACTTTTAAAAAAAAAATGCCTCAAACGAAGCTGGGGGGGCGTTACGACTTAACCGTATAATCTAGGGTTCTGAAATTTGGCTAGCTTAAACTGGGTACTTGTATGAACAAGTGTGCAAAGTTTCATGAGCGCATGACTTACAGAAGATGCTCGGCGGGATTTTCAGCTTCTAATGAATTTTTCTGACTAGGCCTCAAACGAAGCTGGGGGGGCGTTACGACTTAACCGTATAATCTAGGGTTCTGAAATTTGGCGAGCACAAACTATATTTATGTAGGAACTGATGTCCCGAGTTTCATTAGTGTAGCTCTTGCAGAACATATCTGAGGGACCTGTGACTTTATGTTTTTAATGGTTTCGGAAGGGAAAGGGTGCAGGGTCACTTTAGGGGGTCTTGTGACTGACCCCTGTGACCGAGAGGGCTGAAATTTCACACACATGAACTACATACATGTGTGAATGAGTGTGCCAAGTTTCATGAGTGCAGCCCTCAGCACAGAGCAGCAGTGGGCGTTTCAGTTTGCTAAAATAGGCAATGGAAGTAAATGGGGACTTTTAAAAAAAAAATGCCTCAAACGAAGCTGGGGGGGCGTTACGACTTAACCGTATAATCTAGGGTTCTGAAATTTGGCTAGCTTAAACTGGGTACTTGTATGAACAAGTGTGCAAAGTTTCATGAGCGCATGACTTACAGAATATGCTCGGCGGGATTTTCAGCTTCTAATGAATTTTTCTGACTAGGCCTCAAACGAAGCTGGGGGGGCGTTACGACTTAACCGTATAATCTAGGGTTCTGAAATTTGGCATTCATTACCTAGATGCATGTGGGAGTGAGAGTGTAAAGTTTTCTGAGCGCACGCCTTACAGAACATGTTTGGTGGAGCTTTACATGAAGTTCCTAATGTAAGTGAATGGAGAAAGGGGGCAGGTTACTTTACGGGGTCTCAGAGCTCGCCCATACAGACTAGAGATCTGAAATTTGGCGGAGACAAAATATGGATATGTGTGAATAAACCTGCCAAGTTTCATTAGTGTAGCTCTTTCAGACAACTTTCAGTAGTCTTTTAAATTTGTACTTTGCTGTGGAGTTTAAGCCTGAATATTGGTGTGTCACAGAGTTCGCAGTATTGATTTTTTAATCGGCTATAACTTTGTGTGCAGTCAGCCGTGCAGCCTGAGTGCACAGAGCAGGCATCATCAATTAGGCTCTAACTTCACACAGGAACCAGTTAGAAGGATGATTCAAAATGCATCTGAAAGTAGACATTGTGCTCTTTCTGTCCATATCAGACTCCTTGTGCTTTTCCCCAGGTATCCAAGTAAAATTCACCCTAGCGATCTTAATTGTGCTCCATGTCATACAAATTTCACGTGGGAATTCACAACATTTAATTAGCCGAGGGTTTTGGTTGGGCACGAGGTTGGGCTAAATCTGCCTAGCAACTTATCTTTCATTGGTCGGTCGGAAATTAACATACCGTGGGTCAGGGAGTGCACTTTTACACCTGTGGGCTCTAGCTTTGTGTACAGTCAGCCGTGCAGCCTGTGTGCACAGAGCAGGCATCATCAATTAGGCTCTAACTTCACACAGGAACCAGTTAGAAGGATGATTCAAAATGCATCTGACAGTAGACATGCTGCCCTTCCTGGCAATATAAGGGTCACTGGGCTCTTTCTCAGGTATCCATGTGAAAAGTCACCTAGCAACCAAAAGGTTATTCTCGGTCATGGCTCAGCTCTGAGGCAGAAAAGTTACTTTGTATTTAATTGGGGGAGGTGCCATAGCAACCTCTGCACGTGCTGAGAAGGAATGCTCATTTCTTATATGCGAGCACAGAAACAAGACACAATGACAGAGAATCCTTGCGATGTTGAGAAACAGAATGAAGAGACTTTGCCAGACGTTGTGGGCGGCAATCCAGCTTCTGGGGAGAAGGAGACAGGTAAGTCACAGTTTTCAATTTGAACTTTTCATTTTGCTAACATTGCCAAAGCAAGTGAATGGACCACCATTTACTCTTAGCTTCAAAGTAAGTTGAGCGGATGTCACGGCCTAGCTGTCTGAGTTAGGGGTCTGAAGTTTAACATGCGTTAACTAGACATGTGTATGAACAACTATCCAAAGTCTCATGAGCGCACACATTATAGAACATGTTTGGTGGATTTTTAAAATTAAGTTTCTAATGTAAGTGAATGGGAAAAGGGGGCAGGTTACTTGAGGGAGTCTCCGAATGCAATATAAAGTATGTTGGGATGGCTCTGTTTTGAAAGACAGTGCATAAAAGTCAAATGGAATTAAATGTACTCACTTGTGACAGACGTCAATGCAGAGGTGTCGCCCGAAACTATTGAAGCAGAAGCTAAAAGTCAGGGAGAAAATAGATTGGATAAATGTGAGGAAAAAGAAGAGAACAAAGCATGTGCCCTAGTAAGTTTTAGATTAATTCTCTTTGGAATTGAAGTATCATGATGATTTTCTTAAATTGAAATACATGCGCATAGATATGTTTATGTTGTGTTTTATTAGCCAGAGCAAGCCGAGACTCCCCGACTTCTTAGGGCACAGAGGAGATTGATCAGGGTGAGACATTGGTCTTTATTTTCTAAATGGGTGTGCTATATATATATATATATACATGTGTGTGGTGTCAAATATATGTCTGTTTTTCCCAAAATATAGCAGTCAAATCCATGGGGTGATATAGTTGAGGCTACAGAGAAATTTGAACAGGTGAAGGAGGAGCTGGTGGCCACATTTCAACAATATTGGCACCAGCCAATAGACATTAAAACTGTAAGTATGCTGTCATCTCATTTAACTGGTTTTTAAAAGTTGGAAACAAAAACCTAACAGATCTTTCTCTCTCTAGGTTAAGGAAGTATTACACTCCAATCCTAGGCTCCAGACAATTTGCTTAGAGATGGATCTTAATGCAGACAGACTCAGGTTCCTCATTAGAGAGATGCAAAAGTAAGTCATATTTTATGTTACCACCAACATTTTTTTATATTCTGACTGTTGTTGCTCATGGGCCATGTCTTTGTGCCTGTCTGAACAGGGAGGAGATGGAGAAGTAGGAAGACATTCATTGTGTTGTTCTATATTTGAGATTTCTTTAAATAAAAGTCTTTGCTTCAGTGCTTGTGAGATTCTTATTTTCTGTTGGAAAGCATTTTGCCATGCATAATCTAGATATGTGAGTAAATAAGTCTGCAACGTCTCATGAGTGCAGACCTGACAAGCATTTGAGACTAAAATTTTTTCTCAAACTCAGTAAAAATGGTTTTGCATACTCAGAATATTGATTGTATCAGAATAAGTGCAGGTTTGTGGTTGTCTAGGTAACACCAAGCATTTAGACAGACTGACTTACCTAGAAAGAGCCACATTTTCAACATGTAGATCCTTATTTACACATGGATATGACGGATGTGCTGACTGACCTGGCGAGAGCCACATTTTCAACATGTAGATCCTTATTTACACATGGATATGACGGATGTGCTGACTGACCTGGCGAGTGCCACATTTTCAACATGTAGATCATGGATCCTTATTTACACATGGATATGACGGATGTGCTGACTGACCTGGCGAGAGCCACATTTTCAACATGTAAATCGTGGATCCTCATTTACACATGGATATGACGGATGTGCTGACTGACTTGGCGAGAGCCACATTTTCAACATGTAGATCGTGGATCCTCATTTACACATGGATATGACGGATGTGCTGACTGACCTGGCGAGAGCCACATTTTCAACATGTAGATCATGGATCCTTATTTACACATGGATATGACGGATGTGCTGACTGACCTGGCGAGAGCCACATTTTCAACATGTAGATCGTGGATCCTCATTTACACATGGATATGACGGATGTGCTGACTGACTTGGCGAGAGCCACATTTTCAACATGTAGATCGTGGATCCTCATTTACACATGGATATGACGGATGTGCTGACTGACTTGGCGAGAGCCACATTTTCAACATGTAGATCGTGGATCCTCATTTACACATGGATATGACGGATGTGCTGACTGACCTGGCGAGAGCCACATTTTCAACATGTAAATCGTGGATCCTCATTTACACATGGATATGACGGATGTGCTGACTGACCTGGCGAGAGCCACATTTTCAACATGTAAATCATGGATCCTTATTTACACATGGATATGACGGATATGCTGACTAACTTAGGAAGAGCCACATTTTCAACATGTAGATCGTGGATCCTTATTTACACATGGATATGACGGATGTGCTGACTGACCTGGCGAGAGCCACATTTTCAACATGTAGATCTTGGATCCTCATTTACACATGGATATGACGGATGTGCTGACTGACCTGGCGAGAGCCACATTTTCAACATGTAAATCGTGGATCCTCATTTACACATGGATATGACGGATGTGCTGACTGACCTGGCGAGAGCCACATTTTCAACATGTAAATCGTGGATCCTCATTTACACATGGATATGACGGATGTGCTGACTGACCTGGCGAGAGCCACATTTTCAACATGTAAATCGTGGATCCTCATTTACACATGGATATGACGGATGTGCTGACTGACCTGGCGAGAGCCACATTTTCAACATGTAAATCGTGGATCCTCATTTACACATGGATATGACGGATGTGCTGACTGACCTGGCGAGAGCCACATTTTCAACATGTAAATCGTGGATCCTCATTTACACATGGATATGACGGATGTGCTGACTGACCTGGCGAGAGCCACATTTTCAACATGTAAATCGTGGATCCTCATTTACACATGGATATGACGGATGTGCTGACTGACCTGGCGAGAGCCACATTTTCAACATGTAAATCGTGGATCCTCATTTACACATGGATATGACGGATATGCTGACTGACCTGGCGAGAGCCACATTTTCAACATGTAAATCGTGGATCCTCATTTACACATGGATATGACGGATATGCTGACTGACCTGGCGAGAGCCACATTTTCAACATGTAAATCGTGGATCCTCATTTACACATGGATATGACGGATGTGCTGACTGACCTGGCGAGAGCCACATTTTCAACATGTAAATCATGGATCCTTATTTACACATGGATATTACGGATGTGCTGACTAAGGAAATGCCTCATTCTCAATATGTATATTGCAGATCGCTATTTACACATGTATATGATGGATCTGTTGACTTATGAAGTGCAAAGTAGGTTTCTCAGCAAAATTGCCATAATTCATACATAAGACTGCATATTGGAGGTTTGTGAGTGTTACACAGAACCTTGTTGGTAATATGAAGACTTATCAAAAAGTTCCTAAGTGGTCCAAAGTAGGTGTCTCAGTAAACGTGACATACTTACTACATAGGGGTGCATGAAAAAGTAGGTTTCTCACCAAAGTTGCCATAGTTCATATAGAAGATTGTATATTGGAGTTTTATGAGTGTAATGGAATAGCCATTTTATGGATATTGACTTTACTTTGTGTGTATTCCAAAGTCTAATAAGGGTCATGTAATTTGATAAGTATATTACGTAAATTACATGTCAGATGCATTGTTACAGATATGAAAGTTTAATTTGTGAATTGTGGGGAACAGGGACCCCAAGAGGAAAAAGTAAGGAAATACGACAAAATTCACCTGAACATTTGTCCGAGATGGATATTTCGTAATTGCTCAGTGAAAATGTGAAATCCCTCGTGAAATTACGGATTTTCATAACCAGGGCACTAATTAGGGTTAGGGTTAGGGTTAGGGTTAGGGTTAGGGTCAGGGTCAGGGTCAGGGTCAGGGTCAGGGTTAGGGTTAGGGGAATGTCCAGATTATACTGTTGTCCGTACGTAATTGCACTGTTCATTAACATTGGGAAAATGGATAAGTGGGACTTTTTGTGAGAAAATGGATTTATTTGTGTCAAACAGGAACTTTGCATTGAAAACCCTCATTGAGGCCAGATTCACATTTTACACCCTTCAATGGAAATTATGTAACTCGATTTCCGAGAAAATACCCTGTTTGTCCACCAGGTGGCAGACCACTTCCTTTACAGGATTTACATGTTTAAATTTGGTAACACTGAAGGACAGTTGCACATTACGGACTTTGCAAATGTAAATCTTGTAATTAGCATTTACGGCATTACACAGTGAAATTACAGGCTTTAAACCAACCTCAGATTTACTGAGTGAAATTACGAATAAGCTAGTCCAAATTTGTTCATTACACTAACCCTACCCAGAATTTCAACATTGAAATTACGAATTTCCTCATTAACCCCCAACCCTAACCCTACCCAGAATTTCACAGTGAAATTTTGTAATTTGTCATTACGCCCAAAACTAATCATAACCCTAACCCTACCCAGAATTTCAACATTGAAATTACGAATTTCCTCATTAACCCCAACCCTAACCCTACCCAGAATTTCACAGTGAAATTTTGTAATTTGTCATTACGCCCAAAACTAATCATAACCCTAACCCTACCCAGAATTTCAACATTGAAATTACGAATTTCCTCATTAACCCCAACCCTAACCCTACCCAGAATTTCACAGTGAAATTTTGTAATTTGTCATTACGCCCAAAACTAATCATAACCCTAACCCTACCCAGAATTTCAACATTGAAATTACGAATTTCCTCATTAACCCCAACCCTAACCCTACCCAGAATTTCACAGTGAAATTTTGTAATTTGTCATTACGCCCAAAACTACTGACATTTGGTCATTACTACTGACATATGGTCAAAACTACTGACATATGGTCAAAACTACTGACATATGGCCAAAACTACTGACATATGGCCAAAACTACTGACATATGGTCATTACTGACCATAACCCTAACCCTACCCAGAATTTCAACATTGAAATTACGAATTTCCTCATTAACCCCAACCCTAACCCTACCCAGAATTTCACAGTGAAATTTTGTAATTTGTCATTACGCCCAAAACTAATCATAACCCTAACCCTACCCAGAATTTCAACATTGAAATTACGAATTTCCTCATTAACCCCAACCCTAACCCTACCCAGAATTTCACAGTGAAATTTTGTAATTTGTCATTACGCCCAAAACTACTGACATTTGGTCATTACTACTGACATATGGTCAAAACTACTGACATATGGTCAAAACTACTGACATATGGCCAAAACTACTGACATATGGCCAAAACTACTGACATATGGTCATTACTGACCATAACCCTAACCCTACCCAGAATTTCAACATTGAAATTACGAATTTCCTCATTAACCCCAACCCTAACCCTACCCAGAATTTCACAGTGAAATTTTGTAATTTGTCATTACGCCCAAAACTAATCATAACCCTAACCCTACCCAGAATTTCAACATTGAAATTACGAATTTCCTCATTAACCCCAACCCTAACCCTACCCAGAATTTCACAGTGAAATTTTGTAATTTGTCATTACGCCCAAAACTACTGACATTTGGTCATTACTACTGACATATGGTCAAAACTACTGACATATGGTCAAAACTACTGACATATGGCCAAAACTACTGACATATGGCCAAAACTACTGACATATGGTCATTACTGACCATAACCCTAACCCTACCCAGAATTTCAACATTGAAATTACGAATTTCCTCATTAACCCCAACCCTAACCCTACCCAGAATTTCACAGTGAAATTTTGTAATTTGTCATTACGCCCAAAACTAATCATAACCCTAACCCTACCCAGAATTTCAACATTGAAATTACGAATTTCCTCATTAACCCCAACCCTAACCCTACCCAGAATTTCACAGTGAAATTTTGTAATTTGTCATTACGCCCAAAACTACTGACATTTGGTCATTACTACTGACATATGGTCAAAACTACTGACATATGGCCAAAACTACTGACATATGGCCAAAACTACTGACATATGGTCATTAGTGACCATAACCCTAACCCTACCCAGAATTTCAACATTGAAATTACGAATTTCCTCATTAACCCCAACCCTAACCCTACCCAGAATTTCACAGTGAAATTTTGTAATTTGTCATTACGCCCAAAACTAATCATAACCCTAACCCTACCCAGAATTTCAACATTGAAATTACGAATTTCCTCATTAACCCCAACCCTAACCCTACCCAGAATTTCACAGTGAAATTTTGTAATTTGTCATTACACCCAAAACTACTGACATTTGGTCATTACTACTGACATATGGTCAAAACTACTGACATATGGTCAAAACTACTGACATATGGCCAAAACTACTGACATATGGCCAAAACTACTGACATATGGTCATTACTGACCATAACCCTAACCCTACCCAGAATTTCAACATTGAAATTACGAATTTCCTCATTAACCCCAACCCTAACCCTACCCAGAATTTCACAGTGAAATTTTGTAATTTGTCATTACGCCCAAAACTAATCATAACCCTAACCCTACCCAGAATTTCAACATTGAAATTACGAATTTCCTCATTAACCCCAACCCTAACCCTACCCAGAATTTCACAGTGAAATTTTGTAATTTGTCATTACGCCCAAAACTACTGACATTTGGTCATTACTACTGACATATGGTCAAAACTACTGACATATGGCCAAAACTACTGACATATGGCCAAAACTACTGACATATGGCCAAAACTACTGACATATGGTCATTACTGACCATAACCCTAACCCTACCCAGAATTTCAACATTGAAATTACGAATTTCCTCATTAACCCCAACCCTAACCCTACCCAGAATTTCACAGTGAAATTTTGTAATTTGTCATTACGCCCAAAACTAATCATAACCCTAACCCTACCCAGAATTTCAACATTGAAATTACGAATTTCCTCATTAACCCCAACCCTAACCCTACCCAGAATCTCACAGTGAAATTTTGTAATTTGTCATTACGCCCAAAACTACTGACATTTGGTCATTACTACTGACATATGGTCAAAACTACTGACATATGGCCAAAACTACTGACATATGGCCAAAACTACTGACATATGGTCATTACTGACCATAACCCTAACCCTACCCAGAATTTCAACATTGAAATTACGAATTTCCTCATTAACCCCAACCCTAACCCTACCCAGAATTTCACAGTGAAATTTTGTAATTTGTCATTACGCCCAAAACTAATCATAACCCTAACCCTACCCAGAATTTCAACATTGAAATTACGAATTTCCTCATTAACCCCAACCCTAACCCTACCCAGAATTTCACAGTGAAATTTTGTAATTTGTCATTACACCCAAAACTACTGACATTTGGTCATTACTACTGACATATGGTCAAAACTACTGACATATGGTCAAAACTACTGACATATGGTCAAAACTACTGACATATGGCCAAAACTACTGACATATGGCCAAAACTACTGACATATGGTCATTACTGACCATAACCCTAACCCTACCCAGAATTTCAACATTGAAATTACGAATTTCCTCATTAACCCCAACCCTAACCCTACCCAGAATTTCACAGTGAAATTTTGTAATTTGTCATTACGCCCAAAACTAATCATAACCCTAACCCTACCCAGAATTTCAACATTGAAATTACGAATTTCCTCATTAACCCCAACCCTAACCCTACCCAGAATTTCACAGTGAAATTTTGTAATTTGTCATTACGCCCAAAACTACTAACATTTGGTCATTACTACTGACATATGGTCAAAACTACTGACATATGGCCAAAACTACTGACATATGGCCAAAACTACTGACATATGGTCATTACTGACCATAACCCTAACCCTACCCAGAATTTCAACATTGAAATTACGAATTTCCTCATTAACCCCAACCCTAACCCTACCCAGAATTTCACAGTGAAATTTTGTAATTTGTCATTACGCCCAAAACTAATCATAACCCTAACCCTACCCAGAATTTCAACATTGAAATTACGAATTTCCTCATTAACCCCAACCCTAACCCTACCCAGAATTTCACAGTGAAATTTTGTAATTTGTCATTACGCCCAAAACTACTGACATTTGGTCATTACTACTGACATATGGTCAAAACTACTGACATATGGCCAAAACTACTGACATATGGCCAAAACTACTGACATATGGTCATTACTGACCATAACCCTAACCCTACCCAGAATTTCAACATTGAAATTACGAATTTCCTCATTAACCCCAACCCTAACCCTACCCAGAATTTCACAGTGAAATTTTGTAATTTGTCATTACGCCCAAAACTACTGACATATGGTCATTACTACTGACATATGGTCAAAACTACTGACATATGGTCAAAACTACTGACATATGGTCAAAACTACTGACATATGGTCATTACTGACCATAACCCTAACCCTACTGACCGACCCGGTGAGTGCCACATTTTCAACATGTAGATCGTGGATCCAAATTTACACATGGATATGACGGATATGCTGACTAACTTAGGAAGAGCCACATTTTCAACCTGTATATCATGGATCCTTATTTACACATGGATATGACGGTTATACTGACCGAACCGGTGAGTGCCAAATTTTCAATATGTAGATCGTGGATCCTTATTTACACATGGATATGACGGATATGCTGACCGAACCGGTGAGGGCCACATTTTCAACATGTAGATCGTGGATCCTTATTTACACATGGATATGACGGATATGCTGACTAACTTAGGAAGAGCCACATTTTCAACCTGTATATCGTGGATCCTTATTTACACATGGATATGACGTATGTGCTGACCGACCCGGTGAGGGCCACATTTTCAACATGTAGATCGTGGATCCTTATTTACACATGGATATGACGGATATGCTGACTAACTTAGGAAGAGCCACATTTTCAACCTGTATATCGTGGATCCTTATTTACACATGGATATGACGGATGTGCTGACCGACCCGGTGAGTGCCACATTTTCAACATGTAGATCATGGATCCTTATTTACACATGGATATGACGGATATGCTGACTAACTTAGGAAGAGCCACATTTTCAACCTGTATATCGTGGATCCTTATTTACACATGGATATGACGGATGTGCTGACCGACCCGGTGAGTGCCACATTTTCAACATGTAGATCATGGATCCTTATTTACACATGGATATGACGGATATGCTGACTAACTTAGGAAGAGCCACATTTTCAACCTGTATATCGTGGATCCTTATTTACACATGGATATGACGTATGTGCTGACCGACCCGGTGAGTGCCACATTTTCAACATGTAGATCGTGGATCCAAATTTACACATGGATATGACGGATATGCTGACTAACTTAGGAAGAGCCACATTTTCAACATGTAGATCGTGGATCCTTATTTACACATGGATATGACGGATATGCTGACTAACTTAGGAAGAGCCACATTTTCAACCTGTATATCATGGATCCTTATTTACACATGGATATGACGGTTATGCTGACCGAACCGGTGAGTGCCAAATTTTCAACATGTAGATCGTGGATCCTTATTTACACATGGATATGACGGATATGCTGACCTACCCGGTGAGTGCCACATTTTCCACATGTAGATCGTGGATCCTTATTTACACATGGATATGACGGATGTGCTGACCTACCCGGTGAGTGCCACATTTTCAACCTATATATCGTGGATCCTTATTTACACATGGATATGACGGTTATGCTGACTAACTTAGGAAGAGCCACATTTTCCACATGTAGATCATGGATCCTTATTTACACATGGATATGATGGATGTGCTGACCGACTCGGTGAGTGCCACATTTTCAACATGTAGAAAGTTAGCCAATGCAAGTGAATTGGGACATATAAAAAATAGGCCTCAAACTAACATTAAGGGGTGTCACGGCCGAACCGTATATGCTAGAGGTCTGAAATTTTGTACACATATACTAGACTGATGCATGAATAAATCTGCCAAGTTACATGACTGTAGCTATCACCACAGGCCCGCAATGACCTTTTGAACTTGATGATGTCGGCAATGTTAAGTGAATGGAGGCACCCCACCTGTCATTTGACAGGCCATAACTCTGTGCAGGAATAACCTAGAAAGATGGTTCAAAATATGCTAGAAACTAGACAGTCTGCCCTTTATTGCATTCCATACATGTCCATTAAAATTATTCTTCATTAAAAAAATTGTCCATTAAAAAAAATGCCTCAAACGAAGCTGGGGGGGCGTTACGACTTAACCGTATAATCTAGGGTTCTGAAATTTGGCAAGCACAAACTATATTTAAGTAGGAACTGATGTCCCGAGTTTCATTAGTGTAGCTCTTGCAGAACATATCTGAGGGACCTGTGACTTTATGTTTTTAATGGTTTCGGAAGGGAAAGGGTGCAGGGTCACTTTAGGGGGTCTTGTGGCTGACCCCTGTGACCGAGAGGGCTGAAATTTCACACACATTAACTACACACATGTATGAATGAGTGTGCCAAGTTTCATGAGTGCAGCCCTCAGCACAGAGCAGCAGTGGGCGTTTGAGTTTGCTAAAATAGGCAATGCAAGTAAATGGGGACTTTTAAAAAAAAAATGCCTCAAACTAACATTAAGGGGTGTCACGACCGAACCGTATATGCTAGAGGTCTGAAATTTTGTTGACATAAACTAGACTGATGCATGAACAAATCTGCCAAGTTTCGTGACTGTAGTTATCACCACAGGCCCGCAATGACCTTTTGAACTTGATGACGTCGGCAATGTTAAGTGAATGGAGGCACCCCACCTGTCATTTGACAGGCCATAACTCTGTGCAGGAATAACCTAGAAAGATGGTTCAAAATATGTTAGAAACTAGACAGTCTGCCCTTTAATCCTTTCCATACATGTCCATTAAAATTATTCTTCCTTAATTAATTTATACATGCTTCAAAAAAGAGGAGCATATTTTAATTGTATTTTCCTTTGTCTTAGCAAAAAATGCCTCTGTCTGTCTTAACCAACAAACCCATTCTGCAAGCTTGCTGCAGCTCAGAGGGGCATTTCTTAGAAATCAGGACATAACTCCAGTTTGGTACCAGTTAGAGGTCTGAAATTTGAAATGATGATAGAAACGCTAGGTCAGCACCAGTCTGCAAAATTTCAGGGGTCCATCCCCCAGGGAACGGCAGTTATTAACCCTTTAGTGTCTGGTGGTCTCACACCTGGCCCGAATGAGCTAGAAGTCTGCAATTTCGCATTTTGGACACAGGTAAATTGGGAAATGACATATTGGATTTTTAGGGGCCTGGTCCACACCAAAGGGCCACAAACTACATAAAGGTACCTGCGCCGTCAGCCGTGTGAGTTAGATGGCTGAATTTTGTCATGCATACACTAAGGCCATTGCCAAACACAACTGTAAAGTTTCATTGACGTAAACCTTACAGAAGAGTTTTTATTGGCCGTCAAAGTCAGTGATGTGGGCAATGTTAAGTGAATGGAGGCACCCCACCTGTCACTTCATAGCCTGTAACTCCACGTAGCAGTGCCCTAGAAAGGTGCTTTGAAGTGTGCTTAAAAGTAGACGGTCTGCTCTTTAATTCTATCTATACAGATTCATTACAAATATGCCTCCTTAATTAAAAACGAGTGTGATATTTATCGTGAGTCGCTGCACTGTTCATGACTAGGCCTCAAACTACCTCGAGGGGGGTCACGGCTGAGCCGTACAAGCTAGGGTTTCTAAAGTTTGGTGTGGACATACTGGATACGTGTTTGGTGAAATACGGTATCATGAGTGCAGACCTGGTAGAAGTATAATTATTTACTTTAAAAAAATTTTTTTTCAAACTCAGCAATTACAGATTTGCATAGTCTGAATATTATCGGTCTCTGAGAGTAGCTGCATGAGCTAAGTTCATGGTTGTCTTGGCAACGGCATGTCTCCACTCCACAAATTGATACAAAAATGTAACACTCTCTGCAGCGAGGGCAAGGCTCGGCTGAAAAATGGGTGTGGCGCTGTTTTGTGTATGCAGAAGCACGTGGTGAGACATTTAGTAACATTTGGGGGGGCGTTACGACTTAACCGTATAATCTAGGGTTCTGAAATTTGGCGAGCACAAACTATATTTATGTAGGAACTGATGTCCTGAGTTTCATTAGTGTAGCTCTTGCAGAACATATCTGAGGGACCTGTGACTTTATGTTTTTAATGGTTTCGGAAGGGAAAGGGTGCAGGGTCACTTTAGGGGGTCTTGTGACTGACCCCTGTGACCGAGAGGGCTGAAATTTCACACACATGAACTACATACATGTATGAATGAGTGTACCAAGTTTCATGAGTGCAGCCTTCAGCACAGAGCAGCAGTGGGCGTTTCAGTTTGCTAAAATAGGCAATGGAAGTAAATGGGGACTTTTAAAAAAAAATGCCTCAAACGAAGCTGGGGGGGCGTTACGACTTAACCGTATAATCTAGGGTTCTGAAATTTGGCTAGCTTAAACTGGGTACTTGTATGAACAAGTGTGCAAAGTTTCATGAGCGCATGACTTACAGAAGATGCTCGGCGGGATTTTCAGCTTCTAATGAATTTTTCTGACTAGGCCTCAAACGAAGCTGGGGGGGGCGTTACGACTTAACCGTATAATCTAGGGTTCTGAAATTTGGCGAGCACAAACTATATTTATGTAGGAACTGATGTCCTGAGTTTCATTAGTGTAGCTCTTGCAGAACATATCTGAGGGACCTGTGACTTTATGTTTTTAATGGTTTCGGAAGGGAAAGGGTGCAGGGTCACTTTAGGGGGTCTTGTGGCTGACCCCTGTGACCGAGAGGGCTGAAATTTCACACACATGAACTACATACATGTGTGAATGAGTGTGCCAAGTTTCATGAGTGCAGCCCTCAGCACAGAGCAGCAGTGGGCGTTTGAGTTTGCTAAAATAGGCAATGGAAGTAAATGGGGACTTTTAAAAAAAATGCCTCAAACGAAGCTGGGGGGGCGTTACGACTTAACCGTATAATCTAGGGTTCTGAAATTTGGCATTCATTACCTAGATGCATGTGGGAGTGAGAGTGTAAAGTTTTCTGAGCGCACGCCTTACAGAACATGTTTGGTGGAGCTTTACATGAAGTTCCTAATGTAAGTGAATGGAGAAAGGGGGCAGGTTACTTTACGGGGTCTCAGAGCTCGCCCATACAGACTAGAGATCTGAAATTTGGCGGAGACAAAATATGGATATGTGTGAATAAACCTGCCAAGTTTCATTAGTGTAGCTCTTTCAGACAACTTTCAGTAGTCTTTTAAATTTGTACTTTGCTGTGGAGTTTAAGCCTGAATATTGGTGTGTCACAGAGTTCGCAGTATTGATTTTTTTATCGGCTATAACTTTGTGTGCAGTCAGCCGTGCAGCCTGAGTGCACAGAGCAGGCATCATCAATTAGGCTCTAACTTCACACAGGAACCAGTTAGAAGGATGATTCAAAATGCATCTGAAAGTAGACATTGTGCTCTTTCTGTCCATATCAGACTCCTTGTGCTTTTCCCCAGGTATCCAAGTAAAATTCACCCTAGCGATCTTAATTGTGCTCCATGTCATAAAAAGTTCACGTGGGAATTCACAAAATTTAATTAGCCGAGGGTGCGGTTCGGTACGTGGCTTGGCTAAATCTGCCTAGCAACTTATCTTTCATTGGTCGGTCGGAAATTAACATACCGTGGGTCAGGGAGTGCACTTTTACACCTGTGGGCTCTAGCTTTGTGTACAGTCAGCCGTGCAGCCTGAGTGCACAGAGCAGGCATCATCAATTAGGCTCTAACTTCACACAGGAACCAGTTAGAAGGATGATTCAAAATGCATCTGACAGTAGACATGCTGCCCTTCCTGGCAATATAAGGGTCACTGGGCTCTTTCTCAGGTATCCATGTGAAAAGTCACCTAGCAACCAAAAGGTTATTCTCGGTCATGGCTCAGCTCTGAGGCAGAAAAGTTACTTTGTATTTGGTTGGGGGAGGTGCCATAGCAACCTCTGCACGTGCTGAGAAGGAATGCTCTTTTCTTATATGCGAGCACAGAAACAAGACACAATGACAGAGAATCCTTGCGATGTTGAGAAACAGAATGAAGAGACTGGGGAGAAGGAGACAGGTAAGTCACAGTTTTCAATTTGAACTTTTCATTTTGCTAACATTGCCAAAGCAAGTGAATGGACCACCATTTACTCTTAGCTTCAAAGTAAGTTGAGCGGATGTCACGGCCTAGCTGTCTGAGTTAGGGGTCTGAAGTTTAACATGCGTTAACTAGACATGTGTATGAACAACTATCCAAAGTCTCATGAGCGCACACATTATAGAACATGTTTGGTGGATTTTTAAAATTAAGTTTCTAATGTAAGTGAATGGGAAAAGGGGGCAGGTTACTTGAGGGAGTCTCCGAATGCAATATAAAGTATGTTGGGATGGCTCTGTTTTGAAAGACAGTGCATAAAAGTCAAATGGAATTAAATGTACTCACTTGTGACAGACGTCAATGCAGAGGTGTCGCCCGAAACTATTGAAGCAGAAGCTAAAAGTCAGGGAGAAAATAGATTGGATGAATGTGAGAAAAAAGGAGAACAAAGCATGTGCCCTAGTAAGTTTTAGATTAATTCTCTTTGGAATTGAAGTATCATGATGATTTTCTTAAATTGAAATACATACGCATAGATATGTTTATGTTGTGTTTTATTAGCCAGAGCAAGCCGAGACTCCCCGACTTCTTAGGGCACAGAGGAGATTGATCAGGGTGAGACATTGGTCTTTATTTTCTAAATGGGTGTGCTATATATATATATATATATATATATATATATACATGTGTGTGGTGTCAAATATATGTCTGTTTTT
>NW_026042480.1:240000-244143 GCF_023856365.1 Brienomyrus brachyistius
CGGAAATGCACTGGCCTGCCACACGTCATCCAGTAACCACCTGTCCCAATCCCCTGCTACGGAAACGCCACCCACCCAGGGTCAGGGTGCCCAAGACGAACACCATGTGCCCCTATCCCCGTCCCTGGCATACTTGCCACAAATAGTGTACGTCCGCCGTACCTATAATTATTTTTGGCCTTTTGCGTCCAGTGGACCTCAAATTATTTTACTTTGGGGCTTTTTTTAATTTATAGATGCCATAGAGGCTTTAAATGAGGCTTATGGCCTTTTGAACCTTATCAGGCTTCTACGCGTTTCGGGCTGCCTTGCCCTCATCAGGAAACCGGCTAAAGAAATATTAGTAATTAAAAGGACGTCTTCTAGGTCTTGTCCTTTATCCAAAATTTTATATTTTTATTTAAATTTTAGGGAATACAAAGCAACTACTCCAGGAAGGCTGGGAAGACAATAGAGTGAGAGGGTAAAATTATGCTTTGCCTGCACGGTAAGTAAAATCACTAATGTCCTTTTAAATTTCCTATGTTCAGGAGGGGACTTTTGCCCATATCTCGTGACAGGAGCGTCTTACCATGACTCTGAAGTACAATCCAGCACCATCTGAAGGTACCTTGTAGGGTCCCTGTAGATCTATTAAGGACCACGAAGTAGCGACTCTGGGAAGGCTGGGGAGGCCAATACGCCAGAAGGTAAGGTTTTGCTTTCCCTGCACGGTAAGTAAAATCACTAATGCCCTTTTAAATATCCTATGTTCAGGAGGGGACCTTTGCCCATACATCGTGACAGGAGCGTCTTACCATGGCCCTGAAGCACAAACCAGTACATCCAGAGGTACCTCATAGGGTCCCTGTCTGTCAACTGCAACAAGATTGAGCAACTGCTCTTTATATAGTGGGGAGGCCCCGCCCCTTAAACAGACACTGCTGTTAAACTGTGCTTTTATTAAGCTTTTTTTAAAAAAATCCAAATTTAGGCCTTAAATTATGCCAAAATATTGTTGCAGGAATTTTAGGTGATCAGTATTTTTTTAAATTTTTGTTTTTCCTTTATTAGGATTTAAAAGATGCCAATTATGTAGGATGTTTATTTTTAAATTTATTTGAACAAAATTCAAATTTTGCAGCTAGGTGATGCTGATCAGAGCACTGGGGGACCTGGCGGACCCATCCACCGGTGTCCACCCGTATGCAACACCCGCACCAGGAAGGCTGCCTCCCAAAGCCTGGGGGGGCAAGGCGGAAACCTCATAACAACGTGGGCGGCACGGGCCGGTTAGGTTTAGGGTTGGGGGTCAGGGTTAGGGTATAGGGTCAAGTTTAGGGTTAAGGAAGGGGGGTGGTTTAGGTTTAGGGAAGGGGGGGGTGGTTTAGGTTTAGGGAAGGGGGGGTGGTTTAGGGTTAGGGAAGGGGGGTGGTTTAGGGTTAGGGAGGGGGGGGGGGGGGGTTTTAGGGTTAGGGAGTTGACCCCGGAAATGCACTGGCCTGCCACACGTCATCCAGTAACCACCTGTCCCAATCCCCTGCTACGGAAACGCCACCCACCCAGGGTCAGGGTGCCCAAGACGAACACCATGTGCCCCTATCCCCGTCCTGGCATACTTGCCACAAATAGTGTACGTCCGCCGTACCTATAATTATTTTTGGCCTTTTGCGTCCAGTGGACCTCAAATTATTTTACTTTGGGGCTTTTTTTAATTTATAGATGCCATAGAGGCTTTAAATGAGGCTTATGGCCTTTTGAACCTTATCAGGCTTCTACGCGTTTCGGGCTGCCTTGCCCTCATCAGGAAACCGGCTAAAGAAATATTAGTAATTAAAAGGACGTCTTCTAGGTCTTGTCCTTTATCCAAAATTTTATATTTTTATTTAAATTTTAGGGAATACAAAGCAACTACTCCAGGAAGGCTGGGAAGACAATAGAGTGAGAGGGTAAAATTATGCTTTGCCTGCACGGTAAGTAAAATCACTAATGTCCTTTTAAATTTCCTATGTTCAGGAGGGGACTTTTGCCCATATCTCGTGACAGGAGCGTCTTACCATGACTCTGAAGTACAATCCAGCACCATCTGAAGGTACCTTGTAGGGTCCCTGTAGATCTATTAAGGACCACGAAGTAGCGACTCTGGAAGGCTGGGGAGGCCAATACGCCAGAAGGTAAGGTTTTGCTTTCCCTGCACGGTAAGTAAAATCACTAATGCCCTTTTAAATATCCTATGTTCAGGAGGGGACCTTTGCCCATACATCGTGACAGGAGCGTCTTACCATGGCCCTGAAGCACAAACCAGTACATCCAGAGGTACCTCATAGGGTCCCTGTCTGTCAACTGCAACAAGATTGAGCAACTGCTCTTTATATAGTGGGGAGGCCCCGCCCCTTAAACAGACACTGCTGTTAAACTGTGCTTTTATTAAGCTTTTTTTAAAAAAATCCAAATTTAGGCCTTAAATTATGCCAAAATATTGTTGCAGGAATTTTAGGTGATCAGTATTTTTTTAAATTTTTGTTTTTCCTTTATTAGGATTTAAAAGATGCCAATTATGTAGGATGTTTATTTTTAAATTTATTTGAACAAAATTCAAATTTTGCAGCTAGGTGATGCTGATCAGAGCACTGGGGACCTGGCGGACCCATCCACCGGTGTCCACCCGTATGCAACACCCGCACCAGGAAGGCTGCCTCCCAAAGCCTGGGGGGCAAGGCGGAAACCTCATAACAACGTGGGCGGCACGGGCCGGTTAGGTTTAGGGTTGGGGGTCAGGGTTAGGGTATAGGGTCAAGTTTAGGGTTAAGGAAGGGGGGTGGTTTAGGTTTAGGGAAGGGGGGGGTTGGTTTAGGTTTAGGGAAGGGGGGGTGGTTTAGGGTTAGGGAAGGGGGGTGGTTTAGGGTTAGGGAGGGGGGGGGGGGGGGGTTTTAGGGTTAGGGAGTTGACCCCGGAAATGCACTGGCCTGCCACACGTCATCAGTAACCACCTGTCCCAATCCCCTGCTACGGAAACGCCACCCACCCAGGGTCAGGGTGCCCAAGACGAACACCATGTGCCCCTATCCCCGTCCCTGGCATACTTGCCACAAATAGTGTACGTCCGCCGTACCTATAATTATTTTTGGCCTTTTGCGTCCAGTGGACCTCAAATTATTTTACTTTGGGGCTTTTTTTAATTTATAGATGCCATAGAGGCTTTAAATGAGGCTTATGGCCTTTTGAACCTTATCAGGCTTCTACGCGTTTCGGGCTGCCTTGCCCTCATCAGGAAACCGGCTAAAGAAATATTAGTAATTAAAAGGACGTCTTCTAGGTCTTGTCCTTTATCCAAAATTTTATATTTTTATTTAAATTTTAGGGAATACAAAGCAACTACTCCAGGAAGGCTGGGAAGACAATAGAGTGAGAGGGTAAAATTATGCTTTGCCTGCACGGTAAGTAAAATCACTAATGTCCTTTTAAATTTCCTATGTTCAGGAGGGGACTTTTGCCCATATCTCGTGACAGGAGCGTCTTACCATGACTCTGAAGTACAATCCAGCACCATCTGAAGGTACCTTGTAGGGTCCCTGTAGATCTATTAAGGACCACGAAGTAGCGACTCTGGGAAGGCTGGGGAGGCCAATACGCCAGAAGGTAAGGTTTTGCTTTCCCTGCACGGTAAGTAAAATCACTAATGCCCTTTTAAATATCCTATGTTCAGGAGGGGACCTTTGCCCATACATCGTGACAGGAGCGTCTTACCATGGCCCTGAAGCACAAACCAGTACATCCAGAGGTACCTCATAGGGTCCCTGTCTGTCAACTGCAACAAGATTGAGCAACTGCTCTTTATATAGTGGGGAGGCCCCGCCCCTTAAACAGACACTGCTGTTAAACTGTGCTTTTATTAAGCTTTTTTTAAAAAAATCCAAATTTAGGCCTTAAATTATGCCAAAATATTGTTGCAGGAATTTTAGGTGATCAGTATTTTTTAAAATTTTTGTTTTTCCTTTATTAGGATTTAAAAGATGCCAATTATGTAGGATGTTTATTTTTAAATTTATTTGAACAAAATTCAAATTTTGCAGCTAGGTGATGCTGATCAGAGCACTGGGGACCTGGCGGACCCATCCACCGGTGTCCACCCGTATGCAACACCCGCACCAGGAAGGCTGCCTC